>NC_035436.2:27167353-27467353 GCF_002127325.2 Helianthus annuus
AATAGAAAATGCGAAGGACCTGGGCAATGCTCTTAATATTCTCGCACGTCCATTCCCCCAAAATGAGAGCATCGTCCGCATACAAAAGATGAGTCAAATCCGGTTCGTCTTCAGAAAAGTTAATATCTTTAAAAACGCCAATATCCTTGGCTTTGTTAAGGATCCAAGAAAGAGCTTCCATAACTATCAAGAATAAAAATGGCGACAGTGGATCGCCTTGCCGAAGACCCTTCTCGCACCGGAAGTCAAAAGTAGGAGAACCATTAACCAAAACCGCTGCTCTTGAGGAGAGACAAATACCTTTAATCCAGTCGCACCACCTCTTGGGAAAACCCATTTGAGACATAACAGAGAGCAAAAAATTCCAGTTGACATTATCGTAGGCCTTTTCAAAATCAATTTTTAACAAGAAAGATTTCTTTTTGTTTTTCTTCAACCAAGCCAGAATCTCATTCACCACAAGGGGCCATCAAGAATAAAGCGGTCAGACAAAAAAGCCGATTGAGCCTCAGAAATCACCTGACCCATTACCCTTTTGATACGATTAGCTAGAATTTTGGAAATAACTTTACTAATCATACCAATAAGAGTAATAGGCCTATAGTCTTTAAGCCCCATAGGAGATTTAACCTTTGGAATCAAGGTAATAAAGGAGGACCCGCAACCAGAATTAGTAATACCTGAAACGTGAAATTCTGTCATAATCTTGTAAAAATCCTCCTCGAACAAGCTCCAAAAGCACTTGAGAAACCGAAAGTTGAAGCCGTCGGGTCCTGGCGCCTTATTAGAACCACACTCAAAAACCGCATCTTTAATCTCTTGTTTTGAAAAAGAATCAACCAAGAAAATACGCCCCTGCTCATCGATAGTCTTCATACCCGAACAACACAAGGCCGGCTGAACTGAAGTCGTCTCTTTAAAATGGCTTCTAAAAAAGCGAAAAACCTCTTTCTTTACAAGCGTTGGTTTTGTAACCCACTCGCCGTTAATCATTAAACCCGGGATAGAGTTACACGCCTTTCTACCGTTGACCACGCAATGGAAAAACTATAATCAGTGCCATATTTAGAAATTATATACACAAACAACATGGCTTCCTTTTGAAACAATCATCTTTCTCGTCTTGCCGCCACAAACAGTTGACTAAGAAATCCATTTTCCTTTCTTTTTGCTAATTGTTCGGGAATTAAACTATTACAGCAGTTCCATTTTCGTTTCAATAAAGAACATGAATTGATATGAATGCCTTGTTTCTTCTCTTGCTGATTGTTCGGATGAATTATTATTACGCGTTTCTATCAATAAATTTGGGCTGTAACGTTGATGATTATCACCAAATGTTTTTTTATATAAATCTCCATTCAAAACACTAGAATACGACATCTTCACTTCACTACAACACCTTTTCACATATCCTTACACCATAACTCGCCGGAGAAGACGACCCGAGTTTCGACACAACTAGAAGCACCATCTCTCGCTAACTAGAAGTCTCGAAACCCTTCGATCATTATTTCGACACCCTCACCCCTACGACATATCTCGACACCCGCACAACACCGTAACACCCTCCAAACCACCTTCACGTTACCGGAGTTCAGTCGCAGTCAACAGAGAAACCCGCAAGACGCCGCAACCGTCGGAGACGAAGTCATCTCCGGAACTTGCACCGTCGCCGGAACACCTCCTTGTTGGTATCGAAACTGACTGGTTCCCAGGACCATTGTGAGCGGGCACGAGAACGTGTGTGTTGGCATTCATAGACGTAATCGTAACAAACATTGCACCAACTAGTCTTCATAATAACCATTGAATAACAAACAGAAAAAACGAATTTGCAAAAATCTAACTAACCGAATTAAACGAACAGAACTTGTATTGCAGAAACTTGCACTACAGAGACACACTTATAATTGAATGTTTGCAGCCCTATTTATACGTATTGAAGGGGTACGAGTGAAGGGATATGTCGATCACCAAAGAGGTGTGTCGATTCCCTATGTAACCGTTCATACGGTTATAACAGATACACTCATATCTCTTCAAAATAGGCCCAAACATAACAACCCTAGTGGACTCTAAAACATAAACATTTGACCCAGTACATAATGTGGCCTCAGGCCCAAATCCAAATAAACATAAAACAGTAAATTGTTTTCCGACCCAATACATAACTATAAACATAAATTAAACTACCGGCCCGAAACCGGATCCATTCGGATGGACTTGATTAATTTTTGATCTTCATTCACCGCCCTAAGCAAGGACATCCGAATCTTCAGCCTTGATTACTTGTTGTTGTTGTTGGCGACCTCGACTACGATCACCAGATCATCATCACTTGAGTCGTCTTCAACCCAGCCGGTTGTCTTTTCTTCGATCACCTTGCTTGCTTCCTTAGCCGCATCACTTGCAATCTTTTCTTTCTTGCGCATCATGTAATCGAAATACCATTCCACTAATTCCAAGTAGTAGATATAAGCAATCTTGACTACTTGTGCATCATCAGGATCATAACCGCATTTGAACGCTATTTCATCCCAAGTATCGTTCTCCATTACCTTCTTGAATCCACCGTCGCCTTTCACAACGCGGTATAATATGATCAAACTAACATCACGTCCATCGAGTAGAGTAGGAGGCATAACACGCTCCTTAACGATACCGAGAAAGCATGGTATAAACAAAGTGATTATATCTTCAAACATTGCGTCATAGAATTTAGGATGATTCACTAACTCCTCGTGAAGTGTAATAAGATCAATTGTTTCCAGGCAACTCTCGATTATGATATCATCTTCAACGACATCATCTTCGGATTGTGAAAGTATCACCGCCCTTTCTCGTAACGCCTATTTTGACTCGGACGGGTTATCCTTTAACCCTTCATAATAAATCATGAAACCCGTTTTCATCTTCTTAGAATACACAACTTCTTTCTTATTCTTCCCCGACGAACCTTCATCGTATGCCTTCGTTTTCTTATCCTTCTTGAATTCCCTTTCGTAGTAATCTTCGATTGTTTCACGTAATTTTGCCTTTTCAACTTTGTGACCGTTATCAACATTGAGATTTTCATAAAACTTATCGAGATACTCTTGTTCGAGATCAACTTCCGACTTATCTTCGAAGAAATCATAACCCTTTGCTTTTCCACTAAACATCTTTTTTAGAACACACGTATCACCGAGTGTGTGCGTCTCGATTCCTTGGTATAGTAATTGCTCTAGACTCAATACATTCTTATCGAGGCTAGGCACATAACTAACGCAAGAAATCGTCTTGTATTTTCCATCCACCGGGATTTTTACTTCACCAATCCCGTGTACAAACGAAAACTCTTTCCTATTTTCATTTGTAGTCAACCTGAAGTGCCTTTTAAAACACTTAAACATATTCTTGTTTCCGGTCATGTACGTTTTGTAACCTGGGTCTACCACCCATATTGAATCCCAATCCCCATCGCAAGTGTCGCTAACTAAATAATCGCTTTCAACCGGTAAGGGTGACAAGTTAACGTACTTACTTGGGCAGATTGACGCGATATGACCGAATTGATGACATTTGAAACAACGGAATCCCGCTTTCCTTGGTCTTCCAACTTTTGCTTTTCCTTTGAAACCGGACTTGTTTACGAAATCCTTGGGAATTGTTTTCTTGGGAAAATTCTTCACGGGTGATTTCCAAGAACGTGTGGATGGCTTCCCTTGCGCGTACATAACCGACCCTTGCGCTCCCCGGCCGCTCTTTCCACCACTTCTTGCGACATCACCGAAACCGGTTTCCACCGATTTACCCTTATCTTCCCTCAAACAACTTCCGCTGCCTCCATCCACGTTATCTGCCTTCACGGAACCCTCGGCTCTGATACCAATGTGGTATCGAAACTGACTGGTTCCTAGGACCATTGTGAGCGGGCACGAGAACGTGTGTGTTGGCAGTCATAGACGTAATCGTAACAAAAATTGCACCAACTAGTCTTCATAATAACCATTGAATAACAAACAGAAAAAACGAATTTGCAGAAATCGAACTAACCGAATTAAATGAACAGAACTTGTATTGCAGAAACTTGCACTACAGATACACACTTATAACTGAATGTTTGCAGCCCTATTTATACGTATTGAAGGGGTACGAGTGAAGGGATATGTCAATCACCAAAGAGGTGTGTCGATTCCCTTTGTAACCGTTCATACGCTTATAACAGATACACTCATATCTCTTCAAAATAGGCCCAAACATAACAACCCTAGTGGACTCTAAAACATAAACATTTGACCCAGTACATAATGTTGCCTCATGCCCAAATCCAAATAAACATAAAACAGTAAATTGTTTTCTGACCCAATACGTAACTATAAACATAAATTAAACTACCGGCCTGAAACCGGATCCATTCGGATGGACTTGATTAATTTTTGATCTTCACTCCTTCGCCTTTACTGTTTAGGTATACATATAATTTTCCTTTCATTTGTTTCTTATTACGTTCGTTCTTTGTCGTTATTAGCATGCTGATCATAGTTGATGTAGAAAGAAATAATATTGTTCAATCAGGTTGGGTTTAAACGTTGATCACCTCGCATGGTTTCGGGATCTTATTTCGGTTTTGCTAAATAAAGATTTCAACCATTATTAATCATGCTAAAAAATTATAACAGTGGAGTTCTGTGTATATGAAGATGACAACTAAATACCAAACATTCAAATGGGGTAAAAACATAACAAACTTCAAAAACAGTTATTGTTCTTTTTTTTGTTGTTAATATGTTGGTATGAACCAACTCACGAGTTGTTTTTTTTTTAAATAATAGAACCTTAAAATCCAATCATGACATTAATCTGTTTTAATTAGCAAATAATAACCATAAATTGTTTTATTGGATTTCCTTTATTTTTATAAGTAAAAAAAGTCAATAATAATGTTAACTAAGTTATAATTAATTTCGTTTATAAATCTAATTAACTAAAGGGGTAATCAAATGGTAAACCATAAATATTAGATCAATTATGTAACTCATAATAACTAAATCACCCCTCGTGTGGTATTCCATATTTAGGTTAGTCGCTCTTGTTTGTTCTCTTGGATTGTTCCATCCTACTCGTGCGTGCTTACAAGAAATCGCAACGCAACCAATGTGAGTATACTTGATCCCATTTTTATTTTATCACTTTTGGGTGCAACATGTATTCTATACAAAAACACGCAACGCTTGAAACTTGTTATATGCAGACTCTATCTATTTTTAAACATGAAACAATTTGATGCTTGTTAATCTCGTATGCCATGTAAACTTTTCGTGTCTGTCTACTCATTAACCTGGCTAAACTTATTAAACTTCTGAGACTTGTGAGACTTCTTATACTTATTAAACTCCTATGCTATAGGAGTATGCACCGCCCTTGAGTGAGTCTTGAGGTGTTTGCGTTGGAAACTTGGATTTGACATATAGTGACACCGTTTCAGCATATTAGTAACTTGTATCATCTTATTCATGTTGGATATGAGCACATTTAATCATTTTATTCTACTATGCTATGTATCAAACTTGTATACTCGCCAGCATTTTTGTTGATTTTATTTTAATACATGTTGCAGGTTCATAGACGAAGTGATCAAGAAAACAAGTTAGGATGAACCTAGAAACCCATATTAGAATAAGCAATGTTTTGAATTATTTTGTTGCAATTTGTCTTGTCTGGAAACAATGTACGAATATTAGCATTTTATAAAATTTGAATTAAACTATATTGTCACAATAGTGTTATGATGTTTTTGAGCGATTTGTTCGTCTCATCCCGATGTTTCCGCCATCGGTTGCGGTGCGACAGTTTCGTCCCTCCGAACACTGCTGATTAATTTTTTCGATGTAAAATCTTTATTTCTGCGAATTTCATGACGATTCTTTCACATACATGGTCAAAATTCAATACTAATCAATCTTATGGTCTAATTTTTCCTTTTGTCCATAAATTAACCATTTATTGATGATTTACGTCTAAAATTCCCTAAAAGTCCATAATGTATGAGCGTAGGTGATTTAATCAACTCTTAGATCATTTGAATCACTACCGTAGCTCTGATACCAATTGAGAGTTCTGGATCCGGGGGGTTTAGATGGAAGTTTGGGTAGAATAGAAATAATTTGGTAGAAGTCTTAGTCATAAGTAAAAAAGCTTCATTCATAACGAAAGAGTATACGTCATTTAAAAGCTGGAGAAATATCCAAACTTAACAACTAACGAACACACGACAGTATTTATACATCTAAGATTGGGACGGACTAACACTTCCGTGCGGATGAGCCTGTCCGTGCGGAGGTAGTTTACCTCCGCACCAACGTGTTACCTTCGTACGAAGTTACATCCGTATGAACCTTTCCCGACCTCTCCAAAGTCATGTGTTTGTATCTCAACTATACAATATTCACCACACGCTCTAACTAGCATATTCGTAAAGTGCCGGACATACAATCCACTAACATACCGAACTAGCTCTACCTTGTCCAAACTTCCGTCTAAACCACCGGATCCGGAACTTTCAAATTTTATAAATAAAAGCTATTTTCATTGATTTTTTTAACAAGAAAAAAATACATAAGTTAAAAAAGGAAACTACATAATATAAAAAGGAAAATTACAAAAATTTAATAAAAGACCCCATTTTATGAAAATCTTCGTCTTCCTTCATTCCAACACCAACACTTGATGATCTCTATCCGGGAGTGAGTCAATGTTGGTTGCCATTAGCATTAAAGAATAAAATTTCTCACAAACTTTCTTCCAAAAGCTATTTGACCTTAGATTGTTACCTAAAAAAATCAATGGTGTGCATAAAATTGAATTAACCGAAACCAAAATTAAATTAACTGAAACCGAATCCGAATAACCAAATTAACTAAACCGGAAAAAAACCAAACTGCGGCAATAACCGATGGTTCGGTTTTTCTTGTTTGAATAACTGAATTTTTGGTTTCAGTTAATCATATATATAAAACCGACAATAACCGAACCCATTAGCCAAACATATATATATATATATATATATATATATATATATATATATATATATATATATATATATATATATATATATATATATATATATATAGTGGAGGGTTCAAATGAGAAGAAAAATTTTGTAAGAATAAAAAGAATAAGTTTTAAACCAATAGAAATGCTCCATTTTAGTTCATTTAATATGTGTATTTAATATTATTAATAAGGGCATATAGGTAAATTTCTAATTGTAATTAATTAGCTAACTAATTAAACTTGTAACTCACTTTTGAATATAGTCTTTAGATAAAATAATCTAGGGTAAAGGACAATTTTCAACATGTGCAGGATAAATTTTAGTATGTGTAGGATAAATTCTTAAATGTGTATGATAAATTTAGATATGCGTAGGGTAAATTTCAGTAAGTGTAAGATATATGTAGGATAAATTTTGAAATATGTAGGATAAATTGTTTTTTGCTTTATTAATGAGATATAACATAATTAATGGGAGGAGTTATAAACTATTTAATGTTTTACCATTATGCCCTTTCTTCTTTTTATTCTCAAATTAAACTCCTTCTCAAATGAACCTCCCCCTATATATATATATAGGGAATAGATCATGAGAAAACCAAAAAACTAACTAAAAAAGCCAAAAAAACATACCAATTTTTTTTTAATTTTTATAAAAAAATCGCAGGTTTTTATGCATGGAAAAAAATTTATAAATTTTTTTTTCTTGTATTGCACATGTGCACTATTACAGATATAGTGCACATGTGTAGTACACATTTAATGCACATGTGCAGTACAACAATTTTTTTTGAAATTTTTTTATATATAAAAACTAGCGATTTTTTATAAAAAATTGTAAAAAAAAATTGGTATGTTTTTTTAGTTTTTTTAGGTTTTTTAGTTAGTTTTTTAGTTTTCTCAAGATCCTCTCCATATATATATATATATATATATATATAGAGGTCGGTTAACGTACAATACCTCTTATCCTACATTATGTACGCGATTCCCTCAGCCGTACGATCTTCAATCGATCAAACGCGAGCGAAACTAATTTAAATGATTAAATTAATCATTTTAATATATCTAAATCATACCAGGAAGGTTGAACGTCATTGCGAGGTCATAAATCTCTGTAATTGATCGATGATAGTTCAAAATCAAACCCTAAATCAAATTCAAAAACCTGAAAATTTCTTCCCCAACCTCCCTTCGTTCCTTTTAATGCGATATCGATAATAAGAACTACTAATTTGGGAGTTGTAAGGGTCAAACGGAAGAAGACTGACAATGATCGACCAACAATTGAAGAAGATGAACAGTAACACACACACAGATTTTTCACAAGCGATATTCAATTTTCCACATGCGATTCTACACACCCCATGCCATTTTTCACATTACCCCATGCCATTTTTTCACATGCGATATTCAATTTTCCACAAGCGATTCTACACACCCCATGCCATTTTTCACATTACACCATGCCATTTTTTCACATGCGATATTCAATTTTCCACATGCGATTCTACACGCCCCATGCTATTTTCCACATTACCTCATGCTAGCCATTTTTTCACATGCGATATTCAATCTTCCACATGCGATTCTACACACCCCATGCCATTTTTCACATTACCCCATGCCATTTTTTCACATGCGATATTCAAATCTTCCACATGAGATTTTGTCCATCTACACACCCCATACCATTTTTCACACTACCCCATGCTAACCATTTTTTCACATGCGATAAGTATTGAATTCGCACCAGATCTGCACCTGATCGAACGGCTGGGATGATCACGTACGTAAGCGCATTTGTATTTTACTCTTTACATATATATATATATATATATATATATATATATATATATATATATATATATATATATATATATATATATATATATATATATGATTCGATTCAATTACGGGCCACCACGAGTTGCGAGAACCATGAGAACTCCTACTTGCCGCGCGAGTTGGGCCACCATAAATTGCCCAATAGTAGATAAAAATGTTATAAACACATCTGTAAAAAAAAAAAGAAAAAAAAAACAATTGTCGAGTCGATAGTTAAGCATGCTGTAAAATTTGTTTTTGCCTGATGCTAATTTTGTTTAAGGCGATGATGGAAATTTTTGCATGCGACATTATTTTATTTTATTTTTTTTTGCTAGAACAAGTGATTTATTTAAACATTTTTGAGAAATTTGATTTTTTGAAAATACCCTTGGGAAGGCCTTGTTCTCATGTTTCTTCCAACTCAAGTTGGTTCTGATCTTACCCTATATATGTGTGTGTAAGAACTTTGTTGAATTATAACTTTAACCATTTTATTGCATTTACAATTTTAGCAACTTTGTACTTTTGATTGGGACTAGACGATGAAGATTTGTATGTATGCTTTCACTATATACACTGTGTACTTATATGTTTTAATGAATTCAATATGTATATGGTAACTATAAAATTTTGCAAGTTTGTATTCATGAGTTTATATGCATGTGATCTCTATATAATTTTTCAAGTTTATATTTCTAAGTTTATATTATACAACTTTTATATACATTGGATAATTAACCGAAAATAACCGAAATAGATCCATAACCAATGGTTAACCGAACAACAGTTAACCGTGCATTAGTTATGGTTAATACTTTTCAATTAACCAAATACTCGGTTAACCGTTAACCGAACAAAAAAATAATAAATAGTAAACAAACTAAAAAATAATGTATATGACAAAAAATAATAATATCTAAATAAACCTATTATTGGACACGTAGAAGCAGTGCTCCACGTCCGTGCCAACACCTCCTCTTTGATAATTGTTCCTATTTGAACTCTTGGTTTGCTTGTAGATTCATTTTTCCGACCCAACCAATGGCTTCGTTGACTTTTTTTTCTTCAACTTTTGAATTTGTGTTTCGGGTACAACTTCAACATCGCCAAAATCTTAAAGGTTGGATCTATTTGGACACCTTCTGCGTCTATTTTCACACTTTTTGTGCCCCAGACGCCTCGTATAGAGCTATACGAGGCGTATATGCACTGAATTCAAGGGGGTCTCAGAGGGTGTCAGGCACAACGTTTAAGGAACCCTATACGAAGGGTACAGCCCTATACGAGGCGTCTAAGCTTTGGTTTTTTTTGGCTGAAATGAGGGGTGTTTTGGTATGGTTTTTTGGATAGTTTTGAAGATGTGTTTTTTTGTTGAAATTTTTTTTGGTTTTAAAAAAAGTTTTGTTTTTTTTTTTGTTTTTTACACTATAAAAAGTTTTTGTTTTCTAAAAATCAACTATTTTAAAAATCGGCTCTTTAAATATATTATATCGATTAAATATTATATGTTTTTAACATTTTACTTTTTTAAATATTATTCTTTCGATTAAAATTTTATCTCTTTCAAATTATGTTTCCGTATTATATTCAGGGGATATATTGTTTCCGTATTATTTTCAAAACATATTTTGTTTCCGTATTATCTAAATTTAAGACAACAATCATTAAGTAACCGAATAACTGAAACAAACATAAATATGACATATATAAGATAACTTTTTACATCCATTACAAAAATATATAAGATAAGTTTGTACATTCATAATAAAAATAAAAACAACAACAGGTCTATGCATCCAAATCCGAATCCTGATGCTGCTGCTGCTGATGTGGTGCTCGAGCCGGTGGAAGCGGTAACGGGGGTAATCCCTCTCTCTCTCGTCTATCCTACTCGGCTCGTACCAGCCAACCTACCAAATCGTTGAGTCTGTCAAGCTCGGCTCGTACATCCGGATGTAGCGCAGCTCCTGGGGCATGACCTGGAATAATGTGACGTGGAAACTGAGGTGCCCCGGCAGGTGGCGGTGGCTGTGGCACCACTGCACCGTCTACATCCTCCGGAGGGTCCTCCACGGGCACTGCATCAGCAGGATCTGCAGGAGGATGAACGGGCTCGAAATGCTCTGGTAGGGCCTCCTCTGTCCAAACGCCCCCTTCGCGGTTTTTAAACCGCGGGCCAACGGGGAACCTCTTGATTACCTTCATCCCCCACAGCGACTGAAAACCCATCCGCGTCGGCATGATTGCCGGCGTCCGTAGATGTGGGTCCTGGTGTGGTACGAGGCCCAATGAACGGGCAATGACGGTCACGTACGCCCCGCCATACAAAAATCCGCGCTCCTGCCGGTGATGGGCGGAGGCGTAGTACTGGGCTAGACCGTGTGCTAGCGCGCACGGCCTCCTATACAACAAACAATAAAGGAAAAAAAGATCTGTGGTCATACACCACTCACGGCTGTAGCCGCGCGCTGAAATAGAAGTAGCGAGCAAATGGTGCAGATACCTGCAGATAGTGTTAGCGAAATACAAAAACAGAGATTAATAAACAATGCATATAATCACAATAATTGCCATAATAAACGTACATACCTGTACAGTGGGTCCCTAACAAACGACACCCTCCCCTTCGACTTGTCGTGCTCCCAATGATTCGCCCCCGCAATCACCTGCCAAAACCCTACAAGAGTGGGTTTTTCAACCACCACTAGCCCCGCTGTGTAAATCTCAGTCTCGATCTCCCCCTGCATGTATAAACAACAATGCATCGCAAACTCTGCTAGCGTCATCGAACGCATAACGCCAGCAAGCCTGAAAGAAACCTCAGGCGGAGGGGGAGCACCTGGGTGCGGAAGCGGCACTGGGACCCTAGGAGGGTGAAATGTGAA
This sequence comes from Helianthus annuus, assembly GCF_002127325.2. Classification (NCBI taxonomy): domain Eukaryota; kingdom Viridiplantae; phylum Streptophyta; class Magnoliopsida; order Asterales; family Asteraceae; genus Helianthus; species Helianthus annuus. Next base: position 27,179,107 of record NC_035436.2, read on the forward strand.
TGATGAAAGGAACTCGACCAGCACCTCCTTGTAGGTCGGCGTGTGCGCCAAATCAAAAAGACGATGCCACGGCGAATCGACAGGTATAAACCGACGCACTCTAGATACGGATGCCCCTGCAGCGAATCCACAGGCAGCCGCTGTCTCCGTCGTGGACCCTGCTGAACCGGCTCTACGTGAATGTCATCGACCTGAATCAGATTGTCCTCCATAATCAATCTGCAAATAAATATCGTATACTTACAAAAACAATAATAAATAAATAAATAATTAAATAATAATAACAATAATAATAATAACAATAATTAATAATAATAATAATAATAATAATAATCATAATATTAACAACAACAACAACAACAACAACAACAACAACAACAACAACAACAACAACAACAACAACAACAACAACAACAACAACAACAACAACAACAACAACAACAACAACAACAACAACAACAACAACAACAACAACACAACAACAACAACAACAACAACAACAACAACAACAACAACAACAACAACAACAACAACAACAACAACAACAACAACAACAACAACAACAACAACAACAACAACAACAACAACAACAACAACAACAACAACAACAACAACAACAACAACAACAACAACAACAACAACAACAACAACAACAACAACAACAACAACAACAACAACAACAACAACAACAACAACAACAACAACAACAACAACAACAACAATAATAATAATAATAATAATTAATAAATAATAATAATATTTATAATAATAGTAATTAATAAATAATAATAATAATAATATTAACAATAATAATAATAACAATAATAATAATAATAATAATAATAACAATAATTAATAATAATAATAATAATGACAATAATAATAATAATAATAATAATAATAATAATAATAATAATAATAATAATAATAATAATAATAATAATAATAATAATAATAATAATAATAATAATAATAGTAACAATAATAATAACATTACAAAAAAAAAATCATAGCCTCGTATAGCCCTCGTATAGGGCTATACTCGGCGTCCTGTTCTACTGGTTCATCTTCAACAATTTACTCAAACCCCCAAACCCAACAAAAATCAAATTTCAGGGCAAACCTACGGTCTAAAGGCAAAAACGAGGCAAAAATACTATACTACGGGATGAAATACGTACCGGTGATGCTTTAAATCTTCAAAAATACGGTCGAAATACGTACGAGGCTTATAGCTCTGTCTTCTCCGTATATGTGTGTGTTTTTTGTTTGGGGGTGATAACCAGTGTCGTCTAGGCCCCCTGGACTTGTACGAGATATAGACGACTCGTATAGACCTATACGAGACGTCTATCCTTTTTGGTAAATGACTATTTTGCCCCTGTATAGCCCCCAGTATAGGCATTTTCAGGGGCAAAATGGTAATTAACCAAACCAAAAAGATATTTCTGGAGTGGTTAATTACCATTTTGCCCTTGAATAATGCCTATACTGGGGGCTATACAGGGGAAAAATGGTCATTTAATAAATATTTTTTAATAATTAAAAAAGGAAAAAGTGTTAAAGTTGCCGCCTCAGTTGTATGGGTCGTACAGACCTATACGAGTCGTCTAGGCTTTTAAATTACCTTTAAGCCCCTGTTAAAGGGCTATACTGGGGACTTTCAGGGGTATAATAGAAATTAACATAAAATATTTCAAAATTCAAATTTAAAAAAAAAGAATTGTTACCGCCTCAATAGACTACGCGTACAGGTCTATACGAAGCGTCCTTTTTCAAAAAATTCAAATTTTGATATTCAGATATTCAAAATTTAAATTTTCAAAAACCCGCTCAAATAGACGACCCGTATAGGTCTATACGAGGCGTCTGGTTTAAGTAGAATGACTTTTTAGCCCCTGAAATAAGCCTAGATTGGAGGCATATCATGGGCTAAATGGTCTTTTGGTCAATAATATACGACCCGTCTAGCTCTATACGAGTCGTATATATGTATTTTTTTATTAAAATTTTATTAACCTGTTTTATTGAATTCTAATTATTAAAAAATACTATTAATTACAAAAAAAATACTATTAATTACAAAAAAATACTATTAATTACAAAAATACTATTAATTACAAAAAAATACTATTAATTACAAAAAAATACTATTAATTACAAAAATCATTCTTCCGTATAACTATCTATGTAATTAAGACTGGGGTTTGATCTTGGCGGAGGATTCATTATCGATGTATACCATTCTAGACGTGGCAAGTACATATCTTCCCATTGTTCTGTATGGGGTCTTCGGTGGGTCAACCATAGCCCGTGTGCTGGTGGCATAGGATAATCCCCTTCCAGCTTAACATGTATGAAGTGGTTCTCGTTAACATGTGTAAGCGTTATGAATAATGGTTGTTGATTAGCCGGAGGACTTAGTATTGGGAAGTAAGTGGAACTCGCACCCATGTTTGTTGTTAACAGGTGCACCCCGATACCGTACATTTGTGCAATAAGAAGTCCTGCAAAGGGGAAGTCCATCCAGTGATTCTCCCCACAACCGGCCACCGAATCCCAAATTAGGCCCTGACGATGCGTGTAAAAATAACCTTCAGCCCATGCTTCAAATATTGGGAACCAGATCGATTCGTTCTGATCCATTTCTTGGACAAGGTCCCTTCGAATAAGCCCCCATGAACTCTGATCCATAACTAAGCCCACAGCCACAGACCGAAACCCACAATGACCGTCCGGCATCACATCTCGTATGCATGGGACGTGTGGATGGAACACTGGCGGAATGGCAGACTTAAACCGTTCGATGATTCCCACGTACTCATCCCCAATGATTAAAGGAAAACCGTGATCATCTCGTGTCTCTTTCTTCTTAGAACTCTTTGAACAGCTTAGGCTCGCTTTGGGTTTTTGGGACCTTATAACCGACTGTTGAGAGGCCTGAGACGGAACGTACGAGCTGTGGCGAGGTTTATCGTACTTACTTTGTCGTGAACCTTCAAAGCACGTGTTTGCATCACCGAAGGAGCTTCTCCTCAATTCTTCATCTATACGAGAGGCCTCGTCCAACCTTTCTTGTACCTGCTTTGTTGTTGGTCGGCCACAAGTATTTTGTTGGACAACCAGTGGTTTCTTGGTAGATTTCGTTGCAGTCAACACCGCTTTAATCTTTGACATCAGGCTTTTTTGCTGAGCTGGGGGGTGCGACTCTAATTGTTGTCTAACAATATCTAGCTCTTCGACCACGTCAACGTCATCGTCTATCAATTTACAACTTTGGAAGTTAAGTTTCCGCCAGAAGACGTCTATGTCTTCTAGTTGAATCGGACGCTCTGCACAGTTAAAAACAATATTGTTTAAGTAAAATGAAAAAAGGAAATATATCACACATGTGTTGTACGTTTAACAATTATTACCTTCACGCATGTACTTTTCTATCCTACAAGCACAGGGCAACCCACAGCTGTGCCACATTTGGCAACCACATTGTCACAACCCCCGGTCCCGAGTTCCCGGGAACGGGCGGCCGTGAGCCAGTTTCGGTGGTATCACATTTATTTATCCAATTTGGCAGCGGAAATTTTCATCAGGACCGTAGTTAGGAAATACTTAATCAGAGTAAACCACCATGTTTTATAATATTAAACATATGGGTAAAACCCAAGTTTTCAATACACACATTTCATAGGAATAAATCCTATTTATTTAACAAAAACATCTGTTTTATTTTTAGGTAACTTTATTGCCACTTTTCCAAGCCTCCAGTGCTGTCCAGCTGGCTTCTATTTGGCTTTCACATTTTGTTACCTGAAACGCGTTTTAAAAACATTTTGTCAGTGGGAAATACTGGTGAGTGAATCCCAGTTTAATCAAGTTTAAATAAAATTCACAGTGAACAGTACTGAGGGCGATCCCGCAATTACATTTGTTTCCAAGTTATATCAATTATCACCCGTTGGTACTGTCGACACCCGACTTGTGGAAATGTTACTCCTTAACCAGGTTGTAACAAATTTTGTATACAAAACCCCAACATACCCACGATAATTGTATTCTTACAAATACTCAATAACTGTCATTCGCATGGAAAAGTATGTAAGGTTTTGTAAAAACAGTTAACAAAAAGGAGATTACTCACATTGCTGTTTTAGGTTATTCTTTAGAGTTTCCTGGTGAATATCTATAATTTACACAAATGCACGTGTGTTAGTATAATAACCCATTTTAACATTAGTAATACCCTCCCCGAGACGGCATTCCAACGACTACGTCGGGCAGAACCACGACAGCCGTTACGGAACCCTAGATCAATCGGGCAGCGTATCTAATACGTCTCCAGGGGTTATAATACTTACATCGTAGCAGAACCTCGCTAATTTTAGGGGGTATAACGCCCGGGTATAATAACACTACTACAGAAATTGAGAAAGAAAGAAAGTTGTGAGCGAGACGGACTGAAGGCCGTTGCCTTCTATTTATAGGGCTGTAATCTCGTCCCCTCGCGGCCCGCGTTAATAATGGGCTAAGCTCACGTCAATGCTGGGTCAACGCGTAGCTTGGCCCGGTCACCACCTAGGTTCGCCGTGTGTTGGGCCACGTGGCGGCCCAGGGCTGCGCCACCTTCCAGCTCGCTCGCGGCCCGCTTTAACTTAAGCGATCTTGTACGCGGCCCGCATCAACTTAAGATTTTGGCGGCCCGCATGAGTTTGAGGTGAGGCCCTACGCGGCCCGCCTTAGTTTAATAATTATTGTTTTTAATTTATTTTATATATTATATTCTAATTGGGCTCGGTTTTCACATACGGGGTGCATATAAAGACATATTGATATATTTAAAGATATATTAGGGTGTCGGAAATATTATGAGGGTGTCGGTTTTACCGAGGGTTGTTATATCCTCCCCACCTTGTTTTAGAGCTCGTCCTCGAGATCTACTGGAACAAGTGTGGATATTTCTTTTGCATTTCTGATTCAAGTTCCCATGTGTATTCAGGTCCTCTTTTAGAGTCCCACTTTACTTTGACCGGAACTAATCTCTTATGTTTGATATTCTTAATTTTTCTATCTTCAATCTGTAGAGGCCTCTCTATAAATTTGAGTTGTTCATTAACCTCTATATCTTTGAGAGGTATTACGAGTGATTCATCAGCTAGACACTTTTTGAGATTAGATACATGAAATACATCATGTATTCCTGCCATTTCCTCTGGCAGTTGTAGTTGATAGGCTACAGATCCTATTCTTTTAAGAATTTGGAAAGGTCCAATATACCTGGGACTTAGCTTTCCTCTTTTGATGAATCTTACCACTCCTTTCCAGGGAGAGACTTTCAATAATACTTTATCTCCTACTTGAAATTCTAATGGTTTGCGTCTGTTATCGGCATAACTCTTTTGTCGATCACGTGCTGTTTTCAGTCGTTCCTTGACTCGAATAATTTTATCAGTTGTTTCCTGTACTATCTCGGGTCCAGATAATTGTTTTTCCCCAATTTCTGCCCAACAGACTGGGGTTCTGCACTTTCGTCCATAAAGTGCTTCGAATGGTGCAGCATTGATACTTGTGTGATAACTGTTATTATAAGAAAATTCTATTAAAGGTAAGTGTTCGTCCCAATTACCTCCAAAATCAATTACACAAGCTCTAAACATGTCCTCCATTGTCTGAATTGTCCTTTCGCTTTGTCCGTCCGTTTGAGGATGATAAGCTGTGCTTAGATTTATCCTGGTTCCCATTGCTTTTTGGAAACTTAACCAAAAGAGGTAAAACGGCTATCCCTATCAGAAATAATTGATAAAGGAATGCCATGTAATGAAACAATTTCATTTACATATAATTTGGCTAATTGTTCCATACTAAAGGTTTCCTTCATTGGTAAGAAATGAGCTGACTTGGTTAACCTATCTACAATCACCCAGATTGTATCATTACCTTTCCTTGTTTTAGGCAATTTGGTAACAAAATCCATTGTTATCAATTCCCATTTCCAAACTGGTATTTCTAATTGTTGTAACAATCCTGAGGGTTTCTGATGTTCAGCTTTAACTTGTGAGCAAGTTAAACATTTAGAAACATAAGCTGCTACATCCTTTTTCATTCCTATCCACCAGAAATTTTTCCTTAAATCCTGGTACATTTTATCACTTCCTGGATGCATCGTATATTTAGACTTATGGGCTTCTTCTAATATACGGTGACGTAAATTTCCTAATTTAGGTATCCACATTCTCTTTTTATGGAACCTCCAAATTCCATCTGTTCCTTGTTCTAATTCCTTAATCATTCCTTTTAATTTTTCAGTATCCTTCTTGATTACTGATTCTTGTGCTTTTCTAATCTGATTGTTTAAATCTACTTGTAGATTTAATTTAAGAGAACGTACCCTTTTTGGCTTTTCATGATACTTTCGACTTAAAGCATCAGCCACTACATTGGCTTTTCCTGCATGATATTGGATATCACAATCATAATCACTAAGTAACTCTATCCATCGTCTCTGTCTCATATTCAACTCTTTTTGCCTGAAGACATATCTTAAACTCTTATGATCTGTGAATATGGTAAACTTACTACCATAAAGATAATGTCTCCAAATCTTAAGGGCAAAAATTATGGCTCCTAATTCCAAATCATGGGTTGAATAATTTTCTTCATGGCTCTTAAGCTGTCTAGATGTATAAGCTATAACCTTTTGACGTTGCATTAATACGCATCCATAACCTAACTTAGAAGCGTCACAAAAGACTACAAAGTCTTCAGTTCCTTCTGGTAACGCTAGTATGGGTGTATGGGTTAATCTTTGTTTAAGGATTCTAAAGGCTTCTTCTTGTTTTGGTCCCCATTCAAACTTAACAGATTTACAGGTTAACTTAGTTAAAGGAATGGCTATTCTAGAAAAATCTCGGATAAATCTTCTATAATAACCGGCCAATCCTAAGAAACTTCTAACTTCAGTTGGTGACTCTGGGGTTTTCCATTTGGTAATTGCCTCGATTTTTGTTGGATCTACATGAATTCCTTCATGGTTAACTAAATGTCCGAGAAATTGTACTTGTTCTAACCAAAATTCGCACTTTGAAAATTTAGCATAAAGCTTTTCCTTTCTCAATAAACTTAAAAGTAAGTGCAAGTGCTTTGCATGCTCCTCTTTACTTTTAGAGTAAATTAGAATATCATCTATGAAAACAATTATGAATTTATCCAAATATGGCTTACATATTCGGTTCATCATGTCCATAAATGCGGCTGGGGCATTGGTTAAACCAAATGGCATGACAGTAAATTCATAATGACCATACCTTGTTCTGAATGCGGTTTTAGGAATGTCCTCTTCCTGTACCTTTAATTGATGATATCCTGATCTTAAATCGATTTTAGAGAAAAATCGAGCTCCTTGAAGTTGATCAAACAAATCATCGATTCTTGGTAATGGATACCGGTTCTTAATCGTGACTTTGTTCAATTCACGGTAGTCAATGCACATACGCATCGATCCGTCCTTCTTTTTGACAAATAAAATTGGTGCTCCCCACGGCGATGAACTTGGCTGTATAAATCCTTTCTCCAATAATTCATCTAAGTGTTTCTTCAGTTCTTGCATTTCAGCGGGTGCCAAACGATAAGGTGCTTTGGCAATCGGTGTTGTCCCTGGTAACAGGTGAATTCTGAATTCAACTTCCCTGTCTGGCGGTAGTCCTGGCAATTCTTCTGGAAAGACATCCGAAAATTGGGACACTACTGGAATGTCTTTTAACTCTTTTCCTTTAGTGTTAGTGATTACAGAAATCAAATACACTATAGATCCTTTCCTTATACAACTTGCAGTTTTCATCACAGAGATGAATTTAGTGGGTCTAGATGGCTTATCTCCTTTAATTATGATCTTTTCACCTCTTGGTGATTTTATCTGTATTGACTTTTGATCACATAAGATATTTGCTTTATTGGCTATTAACCAATCCATTCCTAATACGACATCAAACCCTACCAGATTCATTGGGTAAAGGTTTGCAATAAATTTTTGATTAAAAATTTCTATTCTTGCTCCCTGCAAGATTTCAGAAATTCTAACGGTTTCTTCATTTGCGGTTTCTACTAAACATTCTTGTGGTGGTTTAGTTAATGATTGATTTAGGAGTTTGCAAAATGAAGTATTAATAAAACTTTGGTTTGCACCAGAGTCAAATAATACTTTCGCAAAAATATCATTAACTAAAAACGTACCAGCAATTACGTCTGGAATCATCCTGGCTTCCTCTGTAGTTAAAACGAATGCTCTAGCATTTTTAGTATTCTTGTTGGTTGCAGCTGGAGTCAATTTTGGCCAGTTGGTCTTAATATGACCTTTTTCTCCACAGTTGTAGCACATTCCATTACTGGCTTTTCTTCTGCAATTTTCTTCCTTGTGTCCTGGCGCCTTACAGTAATTGCAGTAAGTAGAGCATCTTCCAGAATGCTTCTTCTTGCAGTTCCTGCAGTATGGTGCAGAGGTAGAACCCATATTTCTACGGTTGGAATTCCCAGAACGGAATTCTTGGGTAAGCCTTTGGGTTAGGTTTCTCTTCTGGTCTTCTTCTCTAGTACGGATTAACTCATCTGTCAAGGTATTGGCTAGTTCTACAGCTTCTTCTATAGTTTGGGGTCTAGCTGCCTTGACTACATGTCTAATCTCTCCAATTAATCCCCAGATATAACGGGAGATTAATACCGGTTCAGGTGATGCAAGGGTTGGTACTATCCTAGCATATTCAAAGAATGTGGTAGTGTAACCCTTACTGTCTACCCCGGTCATTCTAAGATTTAGAAACTTATTTGCTATCTGTTCCTTTTCATTGGGAGGGCAGAATTTCCTTTCTACCATATTTTTAAATTCCTCCCATTCCATGTTATAAATCTTATCACTTCCTCTTGACTGGAGGATAGTGTTCCACCATTCTAAGGCTGCGTTTTTAAACAGATTTGAAGCAAACATTATCTTATCTTCTTCAGCACATTTGCTTATTTTTAGAACAGCGTCAATTTTCTCTATCCAGCGTAGGGCTGCAATGGGTCCTTCATTGCCCGAGAATTCTATTGGTTTACAGGACCAGAATTCTTTGTAAGAACAACCATATGGCATGGTTCTTCTTCTTTTGGGAATGGGCGCTTGAAGTATAGGTCCATTGTTCACGCTGTGTTCCGGTTCACTTGGTCGCTTACTGCTATGCTTACTTTTATTATTCTCTTCTTGAACCGTTTGAATAATAAATGGCATTGCATCTATAATTCTTTGTGCCACTATATGTTGAACGGCACTATTATCCATTTGGTTTCCATTGTTATTGTTGTCCGGATTCTCATTAACCACGTTAATGTTACTCTGGTTATCGTTATTCAGATTATTCTGATTTTCCTCGTCGGCCATCTGAATTTTAAACAATTTACCAAATATTAATATCACAATTAATATTTGAATATAGCCAATCACATGACACGCACTTTTAACCAAAAGCGTCGAGCATTGCGACTTTTACTCTATTTATATAGTATGCATCATTACACACTAGTACTGAAATTTAAATTACAATACTGACTGAAATGTAAAGCTACAATACTAATAGTAGGCATCCGTATTGTTTTTTTTTTTTCTAACACATACACACATATATTTTTTATTATTATTATTATTATTATTATTATTATTATTATTATTATTATTATTATTATTATTATTATTATTATTATTATTATTATTATTATTATTATTATTATTATTATTATTATTATTACTACTACTACTACCGTTTCTGCCTTCACCTTCACTGATATGGATTCATCCAAAAATCCATATTACGCTCATCGTATTTCCATACGAGGCGTTCTCCCACCTGTCGCATTCTATCACTGCTTTCTAAAATTTCCTCCCCAAAAGTCCTAAGTTCTTGGACATTTTCTACACTCATTGGGGGTGCAGGTTCTAGGACTGGGTTTGGAAACTGGGGTACGGGTTCCTGATACGGAGGCATAGGGGCTTGGTACGGGTATGGATTCTCTAAAATTTCCCTAACATATGCATCACTAATGTTGTAGGGATCTTGAGGATCTAACCCTGGGTAAGCTCCTAAGTTGGGCATTGGCACATTTTCCTGTATTGGGTTCTGTTGCACATAGTCCCTAACATCGTCCCACCAGGGGTCGTAGTTGTTTGGGTCTAGGGGATCTGGTGCAGGTACCCTAGGTATCTCCTCCGGGTTGTAATCAGGCATTTCTATCTGGTTTTCTACTTCCATGGGTTGGTCAGGATTTTGTGGTTGGGGGGCTAACATTTGTTCCAGGTTTGGGTCAGCAGCAGTGGTTGCTAAAATATGGATATTAGCGATACCCCTATTGAGCATGTCCTGATTATAAGCATCGGTCTCTCTTTTTGCTGCGGCTAACACTCGCTGTTCCTGCAACTTTTTCATTCTTTTCCTACGCTCGTGTGCTCCCCTACTGAACCATCCCCTCTTTTTCTGAGGAAATGGCTCTTCAGACTGAGCCTTAAACACAAAGATTCCTTCTTCTGTGTCAGTAGAATACCCCGAGAGGGCAGGCTGAGAAGAGGAGGTGCCTTCGCTCCTAGGCGAACCAGACAGTTGACGATAGGCGTCAGAAGGTCCTTGGTCGCTCATACTGTAAACTAACAAATAGTCAGATAACACATCGCAAAAAATACAATTATACACGTATTTCCATAATTTATTTCCTAACACTTTTGTATTTTGATGTCAGCAGAACACTTCTGTGGCTGAATCAGTGGCATAGCTCTGATACCACCTTCTGTCACAACCCCCGGTCCCGAGTTCCCGGGAACGGGCGGCCGTGAGCCAGTTTCGGTGGTATCACATTTATTTATCCAATTTGGCAGCGGAAATTTTCATCAGGACCGTAGTTAGGAAATATTTAAGCAGAGTAAACCACCATGTTTTATAATATTAAACATATGGGTAAAACCCAAGTTTTCAATACACACATTTCATAGGAATAAATCCTATTTATTTAACAAAAACATCCGTTTTATTTTTAGGTAACTTTATTGCCACTTTTCCAAGCCTCCAGTGCTGTCCAGCTGGCTTCTATTTGGCTTTCACATTTTGTTACCTGAAACGCGTTTTAAAAACATTTTGTCAGTGGGAAATACTGGTGAGTGAATCCCAGTTTAATCAAGTTTAAATAAAATTCACAGTGAACAGTATTGAGGGCGATCCCACAATTACATTTGTTTCCAAGTTATATCAATTATCACCCGTTGGTACTGTCGACACCCGACTTATGGAAATGTTACTCCTTAACCAGGTTGTAACAAATTTTTATACAAAACCCCAACATACCCACGATAATTGTATTCTTACAAATACTCAATAACTGTCATTCGCATGGAAAAGTATGTAAGGTTTTGTAAAAACAGTTAACAAAAAGGAGATTACTCACATTGCTGTTTTAGGTTATTCTTTAGGGTTTCCTAGTGAATATCTATAATTTACACAAATGCACGTGTGTTAGTATAATAACCCATTTTAACATTAGTAATACCCTCCCCGAGACGGCATTCCAACGACTACGTCGGGCAGAACCACGACAGCCGTTACGGAACCCTAGATCAATCGGGCAGCGTATCTAATACGTTTCCAGGGGTTATAATACTTACATCGTAGCAGAACCTCGCTAATTTTAGGGGGTATAACGCCCGGGTATAATAACACTACTACAGAAATTGAGAAAGAAAGAAAGTTGTGAGCGAGACGGACTGAAGGCCGTTGCCTTCTATTTATAGGGCTGTAATCTCGCCCCCTCGCGGCCCGCGTTAATAATGGGCTAAGCTCACGCGGCCCGCGTCAATGCTGGGTCAACGCGTAGCTTGGCCCGGTCACCACCTAGGTTCGCTGTGTGTTGGGCCACGTGGCGGCCCAGGGCTGCGCCACCTTCCAGCTCGCTCGCGGCCCGCTTTAACTTAAGCGATCTTGTACGCGGCCCGCATCAACTTAAGATTTTGGCGAAGTCAGTTACATCCTAATGCGGCCCGCATGAGTTTGAGGTGAGGCCCTACGCGGCCCGCCTTAGTTTAATAATTATTGTTTTTAATTTATTTTATATATTATATTCTAATTTGGGCTCGGTTTTCACATACGGGGTGCATATAAAGACATATTGATATAATTAAAGATATATTAGGGTGTCGGAAATATTATGAGGGTGTCGGTTTTACCGAGGGTTGTTATACACATGATGAATGAAAGCGCTCCAAGACATCTAGCTTCCTAATTGCCTCTCCATGCTACAAGTCAAGGGCTGTATGGGATACTTTTCCAAGTAGGTGTTGAAACATCGGGTGTTTGTGGTGTTTCATTGTTTTTTCGATGCTTTCTCGAAAAGTCTTCCTTATTTCACCGAACTGTGTCTCAACTATATCCCGGACACAACCAACTACACGGTCCAGCGAGCTCCTATCTAGGACGTATCTCTTTAAGTTGGCGTGTTGGCTCTCAACTCTGTTTGTGGTACGATTACCAAAGTTGCGCCTCTTATCAGTCCACGCAAAGACGAACATCTCCTTATAGCCTTTTAGCCAGTTATCGTACACGTATTTGAAGACTCCTAAAAAGTAAAAATAATTTAATAAAATTTGCATAGGTGAGTCGTATGTTATTAGAAAAACTTACTAGAACGTTTGCACTCCACAAGTCGCTTTCGCATGTTGTGCAAGTGGTACTCGTAGATGGGTATGGATGGACACTCAATCAATGTCCCTTAGAATGACAAAAATTTCTTCCAGTCTTCGTCTGTGAAGGCACCCTTGCAGGGCTTCATAACATTCTGTTGTATGTGCCACCTGCAAAGAAGCCTGGAGGCGTCTGGAAATACTTTAGCACACGCGCCCATAAGGGCTAGGTCTCTATCCGTTAAAATCACATGTGGCTCCATACATTCATCCAACATTGACTTAACCCTCTCAAGCACCCACACAAAGTTATCACCCTGTTCTTTACTAACAACGGCATGCGCGATAATAAACGATTTGTTGGTAGGCGTCATACCAACAATCTGGATAAAGGGCATATTGTATATGTTTGTCTTGTACGTCGCATCGATCAGCATGACGTGGGGGAATGCACGCCACATGACTCTCGAGTCCCGATGAAGAAAGAAGATCTCTGTTACGATCTCTGTTCCGGGTTCCTCCCGTGTCTCGTAAATAAAGTCGTTGTTTCTCAGCACGTTTTCTAGTGATTGCATGGGAGTCAATCCTTGTCTTTGTTCGGCTCTAATCTTCACTACAACGTTTTGAACGTCTTTCTGAACATGAAACCTGTCGGGGTCCTGCTTCCTTATCGTTTGAAATATTTTGCGCGGCTCCATGTTTTGAGCTGTCAGCTGCTCGATCAGTTTCATTTCTCTTGGAGTAAACCTTCGCACAAACGCGTGGGCCGACAGGTCCTCACAAAGTTCGTGGTTATGTTCAATTGTTCCGTCTTTTATCTCCCAGGTTTCATACGGGTGGTTTCGGACAGCCAGCAGGTAAAACGGGCAACCGGTTTTTTTGCTTCCAGCTTTTCTAAGTGTTGCTGTACTCTGGTGCTCACCACCATGATCACATTCAAGCCATACCCTCCCGGTTCTTCCCCCGATTTTCTTTGATCGACGGGTGACAATAACGAAACCATCCACGTTTGCTATTTCTTGTATCCGTTTCTTTAGTTCATCTAAAGAGTTGAAAACATGTAACATCGACAATATTAATAATAATAATAATAATAATAATAATAATAATAATAATAATAATAATAATAATAATAATAATAATAAAAATAAAATAGAAATTTATACCTGCTTTTTTAAGTAAGGAGTGCCTGGGGAAATGAATTGCTGATGATCACCGTATCCACCGTATCTACCGTATCCACCATATCCACTGTCTCCTCCGTATCCACCGTCTCCTCCGTATCCACCGTCTCCTCCGTATCCAGCGTCTCCTCCGTATCCACCGTCTCCTCCGTATCCACCGTCTCCTCCGTATCCACCGTCTCCTCCGTATCCACCGTCTCCTCCGTATCCACCGTCTCATCCGTATCCACGGTCTCCTCCGTATCCACGGTCTCCTCCGTATCCAACGTCTCCTCCATATCCACCGTTTCCTCCGTATCCACTAGCATGGTATGAGTCAACTACAGGGGCCGTTTCATCAACAGGAGGATGCTTGTTCAAATCTAGAAACGGGCTGTTTTGTTTTCCTTGTATACTAGACACAACCTCCTCTTGCTTATTAGAATCGGGACGCCAGACTCCTCCAAAATAGACAACCGTATCATCATTAGTAAGTAATAAACTAAAACAACAAGTAATTAAAACATTTAAGCTAATAACTGTTACCGGAACGCTTTCGTGAACCCAGTTTTCGGTAGAATACTGCCCGAAGATATAGTTGTCGTCCCAATATGATGACATTTCAACACTCCGGGATGATAAGAACGCAAATACAAACAACAAGAGTGTCTTTCGAATAAATACAAGAAGAAACAGAATGTGTGAATGTGAGTGTTTGTTGAATGCTCGAGTGTGGACCAAACAGAATGTGTGAATGTGAGTGTTTGTTGAATGCTCGGGTGTGGACCAAGAATGCACTGTTGCATTTTATGTGAGATATAGGCGCCTCGTATAGCTCTTTACTCCCCGTATGCCTTTAAGTCATGTCAGAGACATAGTCTCATCATAGTCAAATCAGTCAGCAAGACGCCTCGTATAGAACTATACGAGGCGTCTAAGTACCCTTGTATTGGTCCCTCGTACAGGCCTAGGCTCCCCGTCTGATGTGATTGATGTGACGTTGTACGAGGTGCAGAAGCTGGTCGGGAAAAGAAAACCTATACGCCTCGTATAGGTCTATACGAGGCGTCTTCAAGGGTGTGGAAATAGGCATTAAGGTGTGTGAATATGTAGACCCATCTTAAATCAGTTGGGTCTCCGGTGTTGCTTGATTTTGTACGTGAGAAGGTTATTGTGGTTGATTTGGCCAAATTTGGCTTTTTTGTCATTGCTACAAATGCATTCGTTGATGATATTGTTGTTGGAATTAAATTTGTTGAAGTTGATAGAACGTATTTGAAGGTTGATTGTGTTGAATTTGAATGAACGTATTTGAGGGTTAAATTTGTTGATGAACACATTTGAAAGTTGATTGACTCCCGAAAAAGAATATTGTGGTGTTGACCACATCGGATCAACGGGATGAGTAGACAGGTGACGTAATTGGGGTTGGTGGCGGATTGTTCAGGTCATTTAGATATATGGTTATTGTTTATTTGGGGGTAGAAAATAAGAAAAAAGTAGAGAGCACAAGGATTTTTTTTCTTTTGTAAAAAAGGTATTTGGTTTGTTTAAAAATATATAAAATAGTTTCTTTTAATTAGCGAAGGAGGCCCATGAAAACGTTTGTATGCCTCACATTCACCACGTGTGGTGATGTGCGGGGGGGGGGGGGGGGTACCTCGATTGCCACAGCGTCCGTAATACCGTATCTATCTGTATGTAAGTGTAATCGCTAATAAGTCACTAATGAATTCACCCATTAATAAAACCTGAAAGGCTGTTATGGACGTATTTTTTCGTGTAACTTCCTCCATCATAAATTTTATATTTTAGTGATACTCATCTATTTAAGCGGTTTTAAAAAGAAGGAGTTTTACTATTTTTTTCTAGTGGTTGTAAACTAAATTCTGTCACCTGCTTTCTTTTTATTATTTTAACCAAACATATTTTCTTTTTTTTAACGACAAAATTCTTTTATTCCATGTCGTCTATAGGACTTGAATCCAATACCTCCCTCTACTAAGGTGTTTAAAGGCTTTGCCTTTGCCAATGGACCACCACCCGTTGGTCAAACATGTTTTCTTTTATTTTCCAATACGGTGTGCTTTGCATACATCTTGAATAACACCGTTAGCTCATTTTGGAACCATTAGTATCTACACATAGATGTTAATATGTTTGTGTGATTAATTTTTTAAAATAACATGGATTATGTATGTGGTTTGTCAACATTTAAGCTTTGGTCCCTAACGTATTAAAATTACATTTTTGTTTCTTGTGGGTTACTCGGTTGTTACTTGGATAGTCCTTAACTAGAGGGAGGTTATTTAGTTATTCAAGTTAAGTTAATGTGAAATGATAAAACTACCTTTACTAAGAAATATAATAATTAAAAAAGTTAAAAGAAATATAATAATATATAAGACTTTAGGTGGGGCCCACCACCCACTTACTCTACCCATTTCATCTTCTCTACTCTGAACCACCCACCACCATATACACCTTTCACCACTACCAACATCCACCAACTACTTCTTCACTGCCCATAATCGTCATCCATCCACCATAACAACATCACCTTTGTGCGCCACCACAAAAAACCCCTCATCTCACCACCTTTGCAACTCAAAACCACCTTCTTTGATGATCATGATCACCGCTACCCTCCACCACATCATACACACATTCATCACCGCAATCACCAACAATCCTTATGCGACCCTTAGTTAGATCTTCCACCATTGCAACACTATCTGTCTTCGTTCCCTCTTTGCATAGCCGGTGTTTGGTTCCGATTATGATCATTAGGTTAACTTCCATTTCAGACCACAACTTTAATTTAAAGTCATGATATCCATTCTATTAGATCATTGATTTTGGAACGTGATGATTTGTTTGTCTCGTTGATAGATCTGTGTATGTGCGTTTTGTTTGTTTTGCGTTGATGAGTGGATTAGGGGACGATATTTGTGTTGCACTAGGGTTTAAAATTTGGATCTATGGTGAAAATTGTTTGTTTTTTTTGTTTTTTATTTTTATTTTTGCATTGTTACGATTGCAAAGATGAATGTGTGTTCGTATGGTTGCTGGTTACTGGTGGTGGTTACGGTGGCGGGTGGTGGTTATGGTGACGTTGTGGTTGCAGGTGGTGGTTTGGTAGGACCCACAATGGGTTTTTTAATTATTTTTTATTTTGGTTGGGTTAAACAATGGTGGGCCCACTTGATCCAAAATGATTAACTAAAATTCTCTTTAGTGTTTTAATTTGTGTTTTTAATAGTAAGGGTGATTTTTTAATAATGTGACTTTTTTGCTTAAATCATAATGGTCAATCACAGACAAAAATTAAAATTGAGACCATAAGATTGATTAGTATTGAATTTTTAGCATGTATGTGAAAGAATGATCATTAAATTCGCGGAAATAAAGATTTTAGATCGAAAAACAGAATCAGCAGCGTTCGAACGGACGAAACTACGTTCGCACGAACTCACTACGTTCGCACGGACTAACTACGTCTGCACGAATATCACAGATTATGTTCGCACGAAGGAGCTTTCATCCGCACGAAAGACTCACGTTCGCACGAACTAGCCTTTATTCGTTCTAAAATTATCTCATTTGCATGAATGAACGTACTTTATCCGCACGAATGAGTCAAATGCCTAAGAAAGGCATTTTTTGATCTTAATCACGAGACGAGTATCCAGAAAAAATTTGGTGATTGAAATTTTTTTCGAGATTTTAACGACAATTACGGGCTATTCGGGGACACTATCGGTAGCTTCAGAGAATAGATATGATGATGCGATCACAAAATGTTGAAGATAGTGGGGTAGTCACGGATACAAATGCAAATTGTTTATCATTTGGAAGATACTATTTGTTCCAAATGGGCTAACGGTGTTATTAAAGATTATGCAAAGCTAACCATATTGGAAAATAAAAGAAAACATGTTTGGTTAAAATAATATAAAGAAAGCTGGTGATAGAATTAAGTTTACAACCACGAGAAAAAAATAGTAAAACTCTTTCTTCTTAAAACAGACTAAATAGATGAGTATCACTAAAAAAATAGTAAAACTATGTCTTTTTAAAACGTGGGTTGTGGCATTGTGGGGTACCACCCCCTACCATCATCACATGTGGTAAACGTGAGGCACACAAAGGTCTTCACGGGCCTCCTTTGTTCATTAAAAGAAACTATTTTATATATTTTTAAACATACCAAATACCTTTTTTACAAAAAAAAAGTCCTCGTGTTCTCTACTTTATATATATATATATTGATGTGGTATAAAATATACATATTTTTATATAAATATTTCTACACTTTTTAGTAGTTTTAAGGTAGTTTTCATTAAATCCGACTTATAAATGGCTCATATATAAAATTTGATGATATAAAGAGAAAATGAGTTAAATGCTTTGAGCTATTTAAAAGATATTATTCCATATATAAATTAGCAACCTTCTTGTGCATCATGACTTGTACTCTATGCTTGAGGAATTTTTCAAAAAAAAAAAAAACTTGATTTTTCACTTTCAACCTTAAAGTTTTATCTTTTACATTTTAACCCATTACTTGATTTTCTACTTTTAACCTTAAAGTTTTATCTTTTACATTTTAACTCATTTAAATTTTTTACTTTTAACTCAAACTTTTTCATATTTTGTAATTTAACACAACACTTTATTATTTACAACTTTGGTCCCCCATACTTTTTATCTTTCGCAAGTTTTTCGTTTTACGTTTCGTTCTAAATTTTGCGAGTTAACTTGTCGTAGCGTGCATGTGAAGTTCAACGTTTTTGCTCTATTTTCCATATTTGATAGACCCGTCGCAACGCGTCCATTTTTTCCCTTTTGAAAACTTCGTCGCAACTTGCGGGTCCTAGATCGACTAAGTTATTATTTTCTACGTTTTACGTTTCTGTTTAATTTCTTCGCATTAACACACTGTAACGGATGTACGTGGTTCAACGATTTTAGTCTCCTTTTCGTTCAGTGTAATTTTTACCATTTTGTCTATTTTACTTTTACGAAGTTGAGAGTCGACGTCGTTGTGGCATTGGTGCTACTTGGCACGGTTTTACGAACGTTTTTAACCTATTAATTTTCTTACTTATATTTTATTTCGATTTACCCCTATACTTCCTTTACTTAAAAACTATTTTTTACGTGCATATTTTATGTACGGGTATGTATAAATATGATTTCTTCTACATTCCAACGTAAACTTTTTTTATAGACGAGTCAGGTCAAATATAATACGTTTTTGTTTAAAGAAACGATTTCACGTGCATATTTCTATGTACGTTTTCGTACAAATTCAAGTTATTGTTCGATATGAGTTCCATTTACTTTACGTTTGATCCAATGACAATGCTTATACAGGTTACACTGAGTTCAACTAGATACGTCGAAATGTGTGTTTTCATATGGTTAATGCATTATATAACATTTGGACTAATCCATTCAATGTTTACGATGTACTCGCGCCGCAACGCGGGCGGGTCTTAACCCTAGTTTACATATAAATAAGCAACTTCATTGTGCATAAGGCTCTTGTACATATAGCTTAGGGAGTTTTTCAAAAAAAAAAAAGTAGATTTTCCTTTTTAACCCTAAAGTTTTAATCTTTGACAATTTGAGTTAAAGTTTTAATCTTTGTTTCCTTTTTAACCCTAAAGTTTTAATCTTTGACAATTTTAAATTTAAAGTTTTAATCTTTGGCATGGTTGTAAAAGTCCCGCCTAGGCTCCGAGTACTCCTCGAGTACTGGCTACAAGGTAGACTGTCGAGTCACGAGTACTGTTCTCCCAGGTCAATTATTCCCCGAGTACTCTCCGCCTAAGCCGACTTTCACTTCTAATTCAAAAGTTTCCATCTTATACAATTTAACCCCTTTGATTAATTTGATTTTTCACTTCTAATTCAAAAGTTTTCATCTTTTGTGATTTAACCACTTTGATTTTCTTTACTTATGTGTTGTAATCTTGGCTTTGGGGTTTTTCAAATAAAAAATGGCTATGCATATGTTTGTTGTAACCTTGGCTTTGGGTTTTTTTTTTCAAAAAAAAAAGATTGTTTTACTTTTCACCCAAAAGTATTTCATAAATTACTTTTAACCTAAAACTATTTGTTTTTTTTACTTTTAACACAAAACTTTTTATCTTTTGCAATCTATCCTCACCACTTTTTATACTTTCAACTTTGGTCCTTTATAGTTTTCATTTTCAGCAAATTTTTCGCTTTATGCTTGGTTCTAAATTTTGTGACTTAACACATCGCAACGTGCGTCTTTGGTTTAACGTTTTTACCTTTCGTTCTAAATTTTGCGAGTTAACACGACGCAACGTGCGTGTGTGGGTGAACGTTTTTACATCGTCTATTTTTTTCACGTTTGACAGGTTCAACATAACGTGCGCGTCCTAAATCGACTTAGTTATAATTAAAGAATCCCCGCCGCATTGCGACGGGTCGTAATTCTATTCTAGTTTATTATTAATTGTCAAAGCTCAAGTAACATACTATCATAGTAATTAATGTCATTTATTGAAATATATAAACTTAAATTTCATCATCGTAGGATTGCAAGCATATACCAAATGAGAATTTAGTATTTTAAATACACTTTAATTTGCTAAACTTAAGTTGCATGTCAACTCTAGGTGACATCAGCAACATCAATAATGGGCCGCCAAAAAGCATCAAAGAATGTGGAGCATGCAATTCGTGAGATTACGGAGTATTGTGCTTTTGTCAGTTATATGGTCAAATATCAAGAGGAAAGAACATAATATATCATACTAGTAGTGGGCCGCAAAAATGGATATACCAGCCATGCAAATGGACGACAACATCATGGGGTATTGTTTTGTATCAAGCGGAGAGAATATAATATATCATACTACTTGGATCAGTAGTGGGCCGCAAAAATGGATATACCAACCAGCTAGGATTTATGTGGAGAATGATAATATTTGGTCTTTCACGGGGTTTAGCAGGGGATCCTTTAGGGCCTATCCTTTTTGCTTTTGTTTTGTACCCTTTTGTTCTCTGAATCAGAGATCGTTGCAAGCTTCTTTTTTCACGCCTGATACCTGGATGATGGGACCCTTATTGGAGATGTTACTCAGGTGGCCAAGGCTTTAGACATCATTAGAGTGGAGGGCCCCTCCTTGGGCCTCCTTCTCAACGTTAAAAAAGTTGAAGTTTTTTGGCCTACATGCGATGGGGTAAAGACTCAAGAGGGTTTATTTTTGCGGAAGATTGTTAGGCCGGTGCATGGTGTGAAACTCTTGGGTGGTGCTGTCTGCAGAGATGGGGAGTTTATTAGTGGTTTGGCCCTTAAAAGAGCTAAATGTGCGGTTGAGCTGATGGGATGCCTCAAACGTCTTCGGGACCTTCAGAGCGAACTCCTTCTGCTTCGCTCGTGTATGGGGGTTGCTAAACTGGTGTTTGGGCTAAGGACGTGTCAGCCTTCTTATGTTGGGGAAGCCGTCTCTGTTTTTGACAAGGGGCTTCGGAATGCGATCAAGAACATTGTTGTTTGTGGGGGTGCCTTTTTCGGGGACCTACAATGGAGGTTAGCTTCCCTCCCGAACCGTTTTGGGGGGCTTGGGATTTGCTCAGCTGAGGATGCCTCTTCCTACGCTTTTGTGGCTTCAAGAGCCCAATCTTGGGTTCTTCAAGACCACATCCTTCGTAGATGTGGTGGTGGGTTGTTGGACTCTGATTACAGGAGTGCGTTGGACAACCTGCATAGTTCTCTTCCCGATCTTGATCTCGGCGGTTGCTATATTAAAGACACCGCCCCCATTAAAGCCCAGAAAATTCTGGCGAATGCCTTATATGGCGAAAGCGTCAAGACAGTTGAAGAGAAGTTTGCTTTGTCTCCGCGGCAGCGAGCCGTGTTTGAGTGTTTGCGAGCCCCCCATGCTCAGGATTTCCCGTCTGTTGTTCCCATCGAAGGTTTAGGGCAATGTATGTCAGCTGTGGAATACCGGCAAATCCTCAAGTACCGGCTGATGGTACCAATTTTCCCGGTTGATGACCCGTGTCCTGTATGTCAGAAGTCTTGCTTGGATTCTTTTGGGGAGCATGCAATCCATTGCAAAGAATTACCAGAATTTAAATATCGACACGATTTAGTTCATGATGTGCTTTATGATGTCCTTAAGCGGGCAGGGATCTCGGCAAAAAAAGGAAGCTCCGGTGAACTTCTTGACCGATCCATTAGAAGGGAGATCTACCCTACGGCCCGCTGACATTCTTGTTTTTAGATGGGAAGGAGGAAAACACGCGTGTGTTGATTTGACAGGTGTGTCCCCCCTCGTTGGGCTAAGGGACCATGGGTTTGTGGCGGGCCAAGCAATAACTAAGGCAGAGGCGGCCAAAGTAGCTAAGCCTGAAAAAGCTTGCATCGAGAATCAACATGTGTTCGTCCCGTTCGCTTTCGATACTTTTGGCGCTCTCGCCCCAAACGCGGTGCGGTTCCTCAAGCGGGTTCAGCAGGTGGTAAGCAGTAACACCGCGCATGTTAAGGGGCGGAATTTTGTGTTTAGCAGGGTAGGGTTTGCTATTCAGAAGGGGGTAGCGGCGCGACTTGTTGCTCGTCTACCAGCCATTAGTCTGTAATCGTCTCTGTTTCTATTTTTAACGTACAATTTACTCAAAAACAAATAAAGGATTGTACAAAAAAAAGAAAGATATTATACAAGGGGACGTGAAGGAGGCAGGGGGCATCCCCATTATTTTTTCGAAAAAAAGAACAGAAGAAAAGAACATTGGCGGCAAACAAAAAGCAACACGGCAAGGGAGCACTTTGGGACGGATTTTTGAGCATTGTGAGGTTGTGTTGAAGTCTTGGAAGCTTTCGGATCATCCTTGGAGCGTTTTGGGTTCGTTAAACATTAGTTTTTCGTATTTCTTTCGCCTTGAACCATGATTTCATTCGTTTCCAGACTTTGTTCAGTTGTTTTATCGATTATTATGAGTAGCTAAACGTTATAAACTACCTGGGTTTAGATGAACTTGATGATTGTAATGCGATTTTGACATGATTATGGTTATTTGATGTGATTTACATAACTTTGCCTTGTGATTGATCTTGATATTGCATGTTGGTGTGTTTTAATTAATTATTGGTTGATGAATTCAGCTGTTTAGACACATAGAAGTATCCCCTAGACATAGAGTTTAATTTGAATCGTTGATCTTATGGTTTTCGGTTTGAATATTGAGTTGAGAAATTGACCAATTCGATTAATAATTAAAATAAATATACTAAAACTTGCATCCTCATCTTGTGACTCGAAAGACGATTAAGGTGAGCTAGGTTATTAGCTAATCATTGGTGGGAAGATTGGGTGACCGATAGCTCGGTCTCGTTTATTACATCGTGGTTAAGGTTTCCTAGGATTTCAATCTTCAAGGTTTGGTTTGCTTTGAATTTTGAGAGTTTTGGGGGTAGAGTTACTTTCATTGCTTGATTCTCGTAGGATTTGGTATCGATAGGTCGAGCCGGTTTGTTCTAGCACTTCACATTTCGTCTTTATCTGTCGTTTGATACATCTCTAGCGTGGGGTTAATTGATGGAGTAGGATATTTAACCATTGTCACTATCAGAGTAGCATTGCATGATTCTAGGGATTCGACACTTAGGTAGACCTTATCTCATATATGTTTGATCAAACTTTGCTCTCATGTTCGTGTTTGTTTCACGTTGTTTGTCGTGTCTGCGATCTTCTGAGTCAGAATCTAGTTTAGCATCGCTAGTGTTTCGTGGGTTCTATACTCGGACTTCATTAGGCTTTACTACGTACGATAGGTACACTTGCCTGTCAGTGGTCTAGCATTTAGAGTCTTAGTTTATAAATTTAAAACTAGGATGTCTAGATTAGGTTAGTAGTTTTTATAGACCATAATTTGCACATCATATATATATATATATATATATATATATACAAATATATATATATAGGAGAAGGATCCGTTAGGAACCACCCTTTATTGCGAGAACCGCGAGAACCAGTGTGAACACAAACAGTAATACCTAAAAAAAAATCTAAAAAACACCCAAATTTTTTTTTTTATTTTTTTACTATTTTTTTTTGTAAAATTTGCTATGTTTCGTTTACAAAAAAAAAATTTTAAATAAATTAAAAAAAAAATTTCCGAGTCACAGTTATCCATGCACATGTGCATTTGTATCATTTCTTTGACTAATTCCGTAATTCATTACAAATATTAGATAATTGCACTTTCATTTACACTACCACGTGTAATACACAACTTTTTACGTTAACAATATTAGAAATGCACATGTGCATCTATATGTATCAACATGAAATAAGGTGTTTTGGTACACTAATCTCTCTTTCATCTATCATTTCATGCATAATACACAAACATGCACATATGCATTTTTATCATTTCTTTGACAAATTCTATAATTCATTACAACTATTAGACAATTACACTTTCATTTACACTACCATGTGTAATACAATACTTTTTACATTACCAATATTAGAAATGCACATGTGCATCTATATGTATCAACATGAAATTAAGTGTTTTGATACACTACTTTGAATACACTTTCCCTTTCATCTATCATATCATCCATAATACACTACCATTACCTCCTACCATCCATAATTCAATACTATTACCTCCTACTATCCATAATACAATACCATTACCAATATTTTTCACTTTATTACATGTGTGTAAACACCATTTATACCATCCAATCAACATATTACATCATAAATTGACAACTATAACCAAACCATCAACCACTAGATATAACTAACCAAAAAACCTGTATATGGGCCTACTTCTCCATTCAAAATCACAAACTTTTTGAACCAAAACACGTTATATCATGGTTATACCTAATGATGCATATGTGCATTTTGAATATTGGTACTGTAAAAGTAGTGTATTATGAATGGTATTGTAAATTAAAGTGCAATTGTCTATTCCTGATAACGTATTACCGAATTTGTCGAAGTAATGATACATATGCACATGTGCATGGATAATTGTTACTCGAAAAAAAAACGTTTTTTTTTATGGCAACGAAATATAACGATTTTTTTTAAGAAAGATATTAAAAAAATAAAAAAAAATTTGAGTGCTTTTTTGATTTTTTTTAGATTTTATTTTGTGTTCACATTGGTTCTCGCGGTTCTCGCAATAAGGTGGTTCTCGCATGAACCTTAGCCTCTATATATATATATATATATATATATATATATATATATATATATATATATATATATATATATATATATATATATATATATATATATATATGTATAGGATGGGGATCATTACAGAACACTAACTAGTGCCAGAACAAAATGAACAACTATAAAACACTAAATTTTGTAATTTAAGTTTCATGTTTCTTAAAATTTTGTGTTTCTTAATTCCATATGTGTATTATATATACATAAAAACCATATTTTTTACCTACATGTAGCTTACATACATGTTGGTAATTTAACCTACACATAACCTACATATGTGTAGGTTATACAAAAAGTGAAAATTTTTCCTATTTTATTTTGAATTCTAGTGTAAGAAACAATAAATCTTATATTTGCAACATTTTCATTTACTTTTTAGATTTTTAGGATTGAAAAAATAGGTGATTCGTTGTGTTCTGCGTGTTCTTGCAATATTTTGTGTTCTGCATAGAACCTCCCCCGTATGTATATATATATAGGGTAAGGTTATTGTAAAAAAGGTTAAAAGTGTGAGAAAGGTGAGAAATATTGTGGAGGTGACATGTGTCCTAAATCTAAATTAATTCAAAAAGGTAAACAAGTAATTTTATCATTAATTCAATTAATTAAAAACTTCCCATAACCGCCACCTTAATTATAGGAACTGGATTTTTTTAAAAGATCTCCATAAACACCATTCAGCAAGTATATAACACCATTTAGCAAGTATATAACACCATTCAGTAAGTATATAACACCATTCAGCAAGTATATAATAACACCATTCAACACATATATAACACCATTCAGTAAAGTATATAACACCATTCAGCACATATATAATACCATTCAATAATCATTACACCTCTGCATCATCTTCTCCACTTCTGGCACCACCACTGCCGCTCCGCCGCCGCTGTCGTGTAGAGAGAGATCATCTGGTCGTCCGATGTAGAGAGAGATCGCACGACCACCACCACCACTGCCACTTCCGGCACCACCACTGCCTGTTGGGATTGAACCCTATCAGAGGAACAGATAAGAAAATCCAAAACTGGATCAGAATAGTGGATCCAGAATAAGCAGAAGTTATGTTTTCATTCTCTTACCTTGAAAGTGGTTTGAACATCTGATGACCTCCAATCAACTTATCGTTACAACTGCTGACCTACAACTGCTGATCAAGTCAAAGACTGTTGAAGACTAAAGCACTGCTGATTAATCTACTGCTATGGTTCAAGCACTGCCAGATATATCAAGTACTGCTGGAGTCACAACAGTGGAAGGATAAAGCAGTAGTTTAGTTTGTTTATGTAATGAAATGTAATCAGTTGTTAGCATAGCAGTGTTTGTATTAGATCAGTGCTTAGAGTTTGTTAGGAGGTTAGATGTCACTTTCATGGTGACGTCAGCAAAGATGCCACAGTGGTTTGTCCGTGCCTATAAATAGAACAGTACCCTGTACTGTTTTATTAGCTCTCTTCATCACTTTCATTCCTGTACGAACATATCACTGTGAGATCAGGCTGAGGGGGAGTTTGTTACATACTTGCAATTGTAATTGAATCTTGTAATAAATTCAAGCATTCGGTTCAATGTTAAACTTGTATGTTGAAAGCAATTCTCCTGTTTGATTGTGTGCAAAGTTTGTTATCATTTATATTCCACTGCATTACTCATTCATTCTTCATCTTAAGTAAAATGTAAAACACAATCAATCCAAACTCATATCCTAACAATTGGTATCAGAGCAAGGACAGTCAAATTTGATCTAACAATCATTTTGACATAAATACTTCAGTTCAGAATTATTGACACTGATAGTTGTTCGTTTTGTTGAAAAACAGAGTAAGGTTTAATCACCATTAAAGTTGATTAATCAGTGCATGTAAAACAACCAGGATGACGTCGCAATCACAAGATGCTAATAACAGTATCGGGTCACTCTTCGAACTACCCATGTTGAAGCGCAATGAGTACAACATCTGGCAGAGAAGGATGGGTCACATCCTTGCTCAACAGAACACCGGATGTTGGAAGTCGGTTATCTTTGGACCTCATGTTCCAATGGTGCCAAGTGCTGAGGATACAAAGAAGGTTGAACCTAAAAAACCTGAAAACTATACTGAAACTGATTTTCAAAAGTTTGAACTGGATGCCAAGGCATTTAGCATTGTTGCATCTGCTTTACCAAATGAAATATATGCTGGACTGTTACACTGTAACAGTGCCAAAGAGCTATGGGATGCACTTAAGGAACAATTTTGGGGGACTGAAGAAGTGCTTGAAAACAACAGGTAAATTCTGAATCAACAGTATGAAACATTTTGTCACATTAAGGGTGAATCATTAACCCAGCAGTTTGAGAGATTTAGTTGTCTCATGAGTGAGCTAAAACTTGTTAATGTTGAATTCACTAAATCAACACAAAATAGCAGGTTTCTTAGATCACTTCCTGATAAATGGGATACAATAGCCTTTGTGACCAGAAATTCTGTTGAGTTCAAAGATCTAACACTGACCCAGCTTCATGGTAGACTCCTGACTTATGAGAGGGAGTTGAACCAGAAAAAGAAGTTGCAAGAGTCTGGTAAAGTTGTTGATGACTATTCATTTGGCAACACAACTCTATTGGGTCAGGATGAGTCTGGCAGTAGTAAGGATCAGAGTTATGATCATTTTATTGACATAACTGCTGGTGGTAATTTTAAATCTGATCCTCACTCATCCAACTTTGCTTTCACAGCAAATGGAGAAAGCCAGAGCTCAGACAATCTATGCTTTGAACTCAATGATTTACAACATTTTGATCCAACTGATCTTGAAGAAATGGACATATTGCATCAATTGGCCTTGCTTAGTGTAAGAACAAGCAAATTTTACAAAAGGACAAGGAGAAAATTCCCAGGGTTACACGGGAATTTAAAAGTAGCGTTGGATAAATCAAAGATCAAGTGCTATAAGTGCAACAGGCTAGGTCATTTTGCTAGGAAATGTAGGAGTCAAACCACTGGTCCAATAGTTACTCATCTTAGCTCAAACCCTAGACCACAAAACCAAAGCACTGTGCACTATTCCCATTATACCCCTGCTGCCCATGTAAACACTGCTCATTATGCAAGCCCTATTCCTGTGCATTATGTTCAAACCACTGTCCCACAAATTCAGTATGTCCAAGCTCCTGTCCCTCAGGTTCAAGTGCAACCAGTTGCACCACAACAAGCTGCACCACCAACAGTGGTTCAACCAGATCAGCAAAGTTTCTTTACACAAGGCTTTGTTGACTGGAGCAGTTTACCCGAGGAGCTAGGTGATGAAAATTTTGCACTCTATGCTGCAAATGATTCTGTTAATGATGATTTCTGTTTTATGGCATGAGAGTTAATACATGAAGAGTTGGAAACTGAAGATGGACAGTCAAGTGCTGAAACAGTGGATGAAGTTGCTGAAGCAGTGGTTACTGCTGTGGCTAATGAAATACTGTTGGAAGAAAGTTCAGAACCTCTGTTGGAACCACTGTCTAACCCTTGGTCTGAAGATAAAGAAAAAGAAAAACATGGTGAAAAGGAAGAGAAGGTGATTGATGAGGAAGAGCATGTTTGTGATTGTGCCATGATGGCTGCAGCTAAGGTATCATCTCAGGTTCTTGAAATTCTGTGTTCAGACAAATGCATTATAGCATTTGCTAACATTAAAGAGGTAAATGAAAACCTTAGGGATAGAGTGTTGAATGATGAAGTCAAATTTGAAAAGTCTTTAAAAGAACTTAAAAACAAATTGGCTGAAAAGGATAAAGAGATCTGCAGTCTTAAAGATGAGCAGAGCATAACCAAGAATCAACTCCGAACTATGATAGAAAAATATCAGGTTTGCAAAAAGGAGTTGGAATCCACCCAAATCACTTGTGAGAAATGGGTGGAGTCTTGCAAAGGTTATGAGGTCATGCTTGAAAAACAGATTAAAAGCAATGTGAAATTTGGCATGGGATTTAGAAAACATGATGAAATTGAAAACAATGCTTCAGAAGAGTCTGTTCAATCCATTGTTGAAGTTATTCCCACAAACAAGAATGGCCAAGAGGTTAAAATAACTGACAAACTTGGTAACAAAATAACTCTGGAAAGATCTGTGGGGTCCTCAACTTTTGAGAAAATTGAGAAATACCAATTTAAACCCACATAGTCTGATAAGTGTGACATCCTTGAAAACTTCAAACCAATGGATTTCACAACCACTAATGGTGTAAAAGCTCCAAAGGCAAAAGTCATTGCTCTCAAAGACATCCCAAACAGTGGTTCAAAACTCTGTTGCTAAGGAGTCTGAGAAAAGGAAGAAAAGAGAAAAGATCAAAAACTTGTTTTGTGATTTTTTTTTGAAAAGAAGAATCATCTAACAAAAGACTGTTTTCATCTAAAAGCATATGATCTAAACAAAACAAGTGTTATCACACCTGCTGAGAGCTACACTATCTCTGGTAAAACAAACCACAAAACTCAAGAATGTGTATCTCAAATCCTTTGATGAAAAAAAGAATGAGTACACTGCAAAAACATCCTTAAGTTCATCAGCATCATCTGTCAAGTTCACCAAGAAACAACCACTGTTTGTGCCAGTCCAAACAACTGTCACAAAACAGCTGAACCAAACATCTGTCAAAAGAGATGTTCAGGTGACTGATGCACCCCCTGCCAATCAATACAGAACAGGTAAGGGACAACCATCATACCAAAGGATCCCACATGTTTATGGGGTTTACAAAAAACCTTCTAAACCAAGAGTGAATAGGCATCCTTTTAGTTATCAGCAGGTGATTGGTCAAGATCCCCAACATTGGTTAGAGAAAAACATTCCCAAAAATGTTTAAACCCCTGAGCTAACCACTGTCCATGCACCTGAACTCATCCCAAACATTGTTGAGACCCCATCCAAGGCCTTATTGGCTTTGGAGACCCTAATGAACTAATCCTCTTACTTCATGTGTAGGGAGCTTCTGCATGCTTAGATAGCCTTTGGTATGTAGATAGTGGAGGCTCTAGGCACATGACAGGATGTAAAGCCCTACTCAAAAATTTCAAAATCCATGGAGGGGGTGATATATCCCTTGGTAATAATAGTAAAGGGAAAGTTTTGGGGTCTGATACAGTACAGTCTGGTAATGTAAAATTTGAAAATGTCAAACTGATAGACAATCTAAAATTCAACCTCCTAAGTGTCTCTCAAATGAGTGTTAAGGGCTATGGCTCATTTTTCACAAAGGATTGTTGTAGGATTGTTGGACCAGAAATGGTTGAAAAGATTGAAGCAATAATAAAAAATGGAAAAACCAAACTTGTTGCTCAAAGAAGTGGCAATGTTTATGTTGTTGATATGTCAAAAGAGAGCCCCAGAACTAATGCTTGGCTGTTCTCAGCTGCCTCTAACAAAGAGACAGAATTATGGCACAGAAGATTGGGGCACACAAATCTCAAGACAATCACTGTCATTTCAAAACAGGGATTAGTAAGAGGTTTACCTCAAAAACTGTTCAACTGTCCTGAGCATTGTGTTTCCTGTCTAAAAGGAAAACAACATAAAAGCTCATACAAATCAATTGATGAGTCCAAAAAAACCAAATGTTTGCAAATGATTCATATGGATTTGTTTGGCCCAGTTAAAGTCATGAGTCTTAAGAAAAAGAGATATTGTCTGGTTATTGTTGATGACTTTTCTAGGTTTACATGGACTTACTTTTTACACTCAAAAAATGAGACTGCAGGTATTCTGCAAGACTTTATGAAACAGGTTAAAAAGCAGTTTGACTTGCCAGCAAAAATCTTCAGAAGTGATAATGGCACAGAGTTTAGAAAACAAGGAGTTAGATGATTTTTGTGTGTCAAAAGGAATTGTAAGGCAGTACAGCATTCCTAGGACACCAGAACAAAATGGGGTTGTGGAAAGGAAGAACAGAACATTGATAGAGGCTGCCAGAACCATGCTTGCAGATTCAGGTTTGCCATTGACTTTTTGGGCAGAGGCAGTAAACACTGCTTGCTATATCCAAAACAGAGTTTTAATCAACCCTCGGCATCATAAGGCTGCCTATGAACTGCTGTATAAAATAAAGCCATTGATTTCACATTTCAAAGTTTTTGGCTGCCCATGCTTCATTTTAAATTTAAAAGATTCTATCTCAAAGTTTGCAGCAAAAAATTGATTGTGGTTTTCTTCTGGGATACTCAACCACTGCTAAGGCCTACAACGTGTTTAACACAAGGACCAAAACAATGGAAGCGACTTTGAATGTAAAGTTCAATGAACTTTCATCAATGAAAATCCCAGCAAACCCTACAGAATTCTTTGATCTTGATAAATTTACTATTGAAAATACTACTGTCAAGATTAACAGTGCAGGTCCATCAAAAGATTCATCATCAGACTATGGTTATGAAATCATCATTCCTCAACAAAAGTCTGTCTCAATGGGAAGAGCAGCAGATGTTTAAAACAGCTGTCAAAGCTCAACCACTGCTACATCAACAGTTGTTGATCAAAGTAGTCCTTTAACCCCTGCTTCAACATCATCAAACACTGTTGACAGTCCTCCATCATTGGATAAAAGTCAACATGTCTTCACACCAGTTCCACCAATTCCTCAACCTCCGTTTGAAGCCACTGCTGGATTATCAAAGTCACCAGCAGTGGTTAGCTCAGATGATTCACATCTGCAGCCTTCACCATTAAATGCCATTGTCCCATATCAAGGAGATTTAATCTTCTTAAAATCTCATCCACCTGACCAAATCATTGGCAACATCAATGAAGGGGTGCTCACAAGAAGTCAATCCCAAAACATTTGTCTTTTTGCGGGTTTCCTATCTCTCCATCAGCCAGTCAAGTATCAAGAGGCACTAAAAGACAACAACTAGGTAGAAGCCATGCAAGAGGAGCTCCAACAGTTTAGAAGACAACAAGTTTGGGAGCTTGTTTCATTGCCAGAGGGTGTAAGTCCTATTGGCACAAAATGGGTCTTCAAAAATAAAACTGATGAAAGGGGTATTGTTGTCAAGAATAAAGCCAGGCTTGTGGTTCAAGGTTTCAGACAGGAAGAGGGCATTGACTATGATGAAACATTTTCCCTTGTAGCAAGACTTGAAGCTATCAGACTATTCCTGGCCTTTGCTGTCAACCACAACATCAAGGTGTATCAAATGGACATCAAATGTGCCTTCCTCTATGGTAAGATTCAAGAAGAGGTTTATGTTTGTCAACCTCTAGGCTTTTAGGATCAATTTAATCCAAATCATGTCTCCAAGCTTAATAAAGCTTTGTATGGCTTGAAACAAGCACCAAGAGCCTGGTATGAAACTCTTTCCACCTTTCTACTTTCCATTGGTTTCACAAGAGGTAAAATAGATAAAACACTGTTTTTAAAATGGAGAGGAAAGGATTTGATGATTGTCCAGATTTATGTGGATGACATCATTTTTGGAAGTACATGTGGTAAAATGTGTGAAGAGTTTAGAAAACTCATGACTGCTGAGTTTGAAATAAGTGCAATGGGTGAACTCCAGTACTTTCTTGGTCTTCAAGTAAGGCAACTGCAAAATGGCAATTTTATCCATCAAGGCAAATATGCCAAAGAACTTTTGAAGAAATTTGATATGGATGATTGTAAGCCATGCAGTACACCCATTGCAACCAATAAAATAGTCATGTCTGATGAGAAGGATGAGTTGGTTGATCAAACTTTATATAGAAGCATGATTGGGTCTTTATTGTACCTAACTGCATCTAGGCCAGACATCATGTTTGCAACATGTGTTTGTGCAAGATCCCAATCAGCCCCTAGAAAGTCAAACCTTATTGCTGTAAAAAGGATATTCAGATACCTAAAAGGTGTTCCCACACTTGGTATCTGGTATCCAGCTGATGGTAAAATTAAGCTTCAGGTTTCACAGATAGTGACTTTGCTGGATGTGACAAGACAAGGAAGTCCACTTCAGGAGGGTGCCAATTCCTAGGCAATTGTTTAGTGTCTTTGATGTGCACAAAATGCAACATATAAATTACATCAATTGTGGCATAAAACAAACCCTTTTTTAGTACTAATGTTGGAAAAAGTGTGCTTTTGTCTTCCTCTTGTATTTTCAGGATTAAATGAGCTCAAATAAACAAAAGAAGAAAAAAGACAGCAAAATCTAACATAAATACAAGAAAAGGAACAAACGTGGCATGCCCGGCCTCCCGACAGCATCT
The DNA here is from genome assembly GCF_002127325.2 of Helianthus annuus. Lineage (NCBI taxonomy): Eukaryota > Viridiplantae > Streptophyta > Magnoliopsida > Asterales > Asteraceae > Helianthus > Helianthus annuus. The sequence continues at coordinate 27,212,409 of NC_035436.2, forward strand.
TCCCAAGCAAAACAAGAGAACAGAAGACTGAACACGCCCCGTGCTTAGTGAGCACGGGGGCGTGCCCAAGTGTCAGCAGAAAAGACAAAGTTGTAGAAGCTTCTGTTGCCCACCACGGGGCCGTGCTCAGCGGGCATGGGGCCGTGGTCAACTATAAGATTCGCACAATCCAAGCAAATCTTGATAGTACGGATACGCTTCTGCACACGGGGTCGTGCTCAGCGGACACGAGGGCGTGGTCAACTAATGCAGACAAACTACATTTAATGAAGAAAGAGAAGAGGATGGACACGGGGTCGTGCCCAATGGACATGGGGCCGTGCCCAATGGACACGGGGCCGTGCCCAATGGACACGGGGCCGTGCCTGAGCTTCTGTTCAGCCTATAAATAGGAGTGCTTGGAGCTCTTGCAAGTCATCCCTTGGCACCACCTCTCTCACACTTCACCCACCACCCACCACCATCACAACACCATCATCCACCACCATCATCCATTGTCCATCAAAGAGTGTGTGAGTCGTCCCGGGATCCAAGATTGAACGTATGAGTTCTTGACAATCAAAGGCCATGTTTGCCTAAGTCTCTTACATCACTTGGTGAAGACAAGTGTTTAGTGTAATACTTTTTATTTTTAATCTTTTGCACTTTTTAATTGGTTATGTATTAATGACTTTAATTACTAGTTTCTTATGTTGAAGGTGATTCTTCCTTATCGTTTGTCCGTGGTGTCTTGGCATTATTTTACTGTCTATATAAAATAAAAGATTTTCACCATTCATATCTCCACGTTCTATATGGAGGTATGTTGGCTACCTGGTCGGGGGTTAAGGGAACGGTTTGGTAAGAGTCTTGCCATTGTTCAGTGTATAGATCCTGCAAAGGACCTGGGTCAAATTTTGTAGGACCTCCTTCAATGCCCACCGGTATTGGATGGCGGGGGTCCAAACTCTTTGATCCCCTCATAAGTTAAACTACTATTAAAACTTTAACCCGGCTATTTAGGTCTGTATCCCTGCTGACTCAGACTACTTAGCCGAGGGTAACGTCACCTTCAAAAGAGGGGCCTACCATATTAGCATTAATAACTTAATTAATTATCTTTCAATAATCCGACCCTTTAGGATTGTATCCTTGCTGGCTCAAACTACTGGGTTGAGGGTAACGCTACCTTCAAAAAGAGGGCCTACTACAATAACTAAGATAATCCCTTAAACAAGTGCAAAAGTGCGAAAATAATCAAAGGTTACACTACACACGAGTCGGATTCAAGTGATTCATCTTGTCGATCTGTTTTTATTTTTATTTTCAGCATTTTAGTTAGTTTTATTTTTTTTAGTTTAAAAACCTTTTTCTAACTTTTGATTTGATTAGACATTGAGGATAAACCGGTATTAAAAGCTCTAGTGTCCTTGGACGACCTCAGTATCTTACCAACACTATACTACGTCCACGATGGGTGCACTTGCCCATATGTGTGTTTAGTGTTAGTAAATATCGTGTTTTATAAATTTAAAACTTCGCTAAAACGTGTAAAAGGGCTTAAAATATATACCCAAAATATAACACACTTCACACGCATCAAGTTTTTGGCGCCATTGCCGGGGACATAAGGATTTTAAGAAAGCTTAAAATCGACGGCCTAATCAGTTTTACAAAACTTTTTCAAAACACGCGCACATTTTTCTGCATTTTAGTTTAGTTTGCATTTACAGTAGGTTGAACACGGGCCGTGTTCAGTGAACACGGGGCCGTGCTGCATATTTTTATTGAAACACCCAGATACAGAGTCTGAACATGGGGTCGTGCTCACTGAACACGCCCCCGTGCTCAATAAGACCAGTAACTTTAATTAAAACGCCCAGATACAGATCCTGAACACGGGGTCGTGTCCACTGAACACGGGGCCGTGTCCAACCTCTGTTTCCGTTTTTATTTTATTTTCTGGTCCCGAGACTCTGTTGTGGTCTGTTGAGTGATTCTTATGGATCAATACTCAGAAGGCTACAACTACACCTATGAGGAGGATGATTATAGGGTAGATTATTGCACTAATTGTGGTAACCCGCACTGGGTACAATATTGTAACTTATTTCGACCATCCACTTCATACACCTATTATGAGGAGCCCAGGTACGAGCCATCAACTTCATACACATCCTATGAAGACCAAAGGTATGAACCTCCTCCCTCATACTCATATTTTGAGGAACCAAGGTATGAGCCTTCATACTCATACTTTGAGGAACCAAGATATGAGCCACCACCTTCATATGCTTATTATGAGGAACCATGGCGTGAACAACCCACCTCATATGAGTATTATGAAGAACAAAATTACGACCCTTATCCATCATATACTTACAATGAGGAACAATGGTGTGAACCATCTACTTCATATGAGTACTATGAGGAACCAAGGATCGAACAACCGAATTCAAGGTTTGAGGATCCTGATCCTAATTCTATGACCGAAGTGACCAATAGGATATTAGAACACCTTAAAACTATCGAACGTTACATAAAAGAATCTCACGCAAGGGAAGAGGAGTCCCGCACAAGAGAAGAATTAAATAAAGAAGAGATAGTTGAAAGTCTAAAAATGCAAGAACAAGTAAGTGAGAAACCGAGACATGAGTTAAACAATGAAAAAGGTGAGTCCGTCAACGCTAACATTCAAGAAGAGTCTAATTTTAGAGAAATTAATCTCTTGACACCTTCTATTGAAAATCATTGTTTAGTACCCACTCATGCTAAGTTTTTAAAAGAGTTAAACACTAACACTAAAATTGACGAAACGGTAAGTGTTAAGTTAACAAAGGATCAAACTTCGCAAATAAAAGAAAACCCATTTGAAATTAACATTACACCGGTTCCATGTTTTTTTCAAAATTAGTAATATCACGATTGATAAAAATCTTTGTGTTAACATAATGCCCAATTACATTTTCGAAAAATTAAGTATTAGTGATTTTTCTCCACTTCAAATACCCAATCGGTATAGTTGAGGACGTCTTGGTTCAAACAAATCAAATGGTAATCCCAACCGACTTTGTCATCCTCGATGACGCTCCTCTAGTGTTGGGAAGACCTTTTGTAAAAACTCACGAAGCTTTGAAAAACCGGAAAATTAACAATCTACCTCTTCAACTTGGGGCATTCAAAAGGAGCATAGATCTTGAGCGCTCAATGAAATATCCTTTTGGTAACAATGACCCCCTAATTGAAGATGAAGATGAGCCACCCGATACAAGTGAGAAGATTGACCACTTTGTTGAAGAAGAGGTCGCCATAGAACAAACTTTTAAGGTTCTTGATTAAAATGAGCAACCAAATAAGGAGTCTCCTAAAGACCCACCTCTTGAGCTCAAAGAACTTCCAAAAGGTTTGGAATATGCTTTTCTAGACAAAGATGGTAAATCACCTGTAATTATTTCGTCGAAATTAAGTAGTTTAGAAAAAGAAAAATTAATTAAACTTCTGAAAAAACAGAAAAATGCGATCGCTTGTAAGCTTGTAGATATTAAAGGAATAAGTCCTTCCATGTGCACACACAAAATTTTAATGAATGATGACTACAAATCAGTAATACAACCACAACGTAGAGTAAATCCAAATGTGCAAGAAGTGGTTAAAAACGAAGTCATCAAATTACTTGACGCTGGACTTATCTACCCTATCTCCGATAGTCCTTGGGTAAGTCCCGTCCAAGTAGTTCCAAAGAAAGGAGGTATGACGGTAATAACTAATGAAAAGAATGAACTAATACCAACGAGAACCGTCACAGGATGGAGAGTATGTATAGACTATAGACGATTAAATGAAGCAACAAAGAAAGATCACTTTCCTTTGCCCTTCATTGATCAAATGTTAGAAAGATTATCCGGTCATAAATTTTATTGTTTCTTGGATGGTTTTTCAGGTTACTTTCAAATCCCGATAGCACCCGAAGACCAAGAAAAGACAACTTTCACATGTCCCTATGGAACTTTTGCTTATCGACGCATGCCATCTGGTCTATGTAATGCCACCGCAACATTCCAACGTTGCATGGTGGCCATCTTCCATGACATGATAGAAAAGACAATGGAAGTCTTCATGGACGACTTTTCTATCTTTGGGGATTTATACGACCAATGCCCCGATAACCTTGAACGAATGTTATCCCGATGTTAGGAAACTAACCTCGCCCTTAATTGGGAAAAATGTTATTTCATGGTAACGGAGGGAATAGTACTCGGTCACAAGATCTCAAGCGAAGGAATGGAAGTTGATCGAGAGAAAATAGACATTATTTCTCGATTACCTCCACCATCCTCCGTTAGAGCAATCAGAAGTTTCTTAGGGCATGCCAGATTTTATAGACGATTTATCAAAGACTTCTCTTAAATTTCAAGACCTCTAACGAAATTACTTGAAAAAGATGCCCCTTTCATCTTTGACAAGGATTGCAATCAAGCATTCCTTATACTCAAGGAAATGCTAGTCAATGCACCTATCATGATAGCGCCTGATTGGAAATTACCTTTCGAAATCATGTGTGATGCAAGTGACTTTGCAATAGGAGCAGTCTTGGGACAAAGAAAAGAAAAGCATTTTCACCCAATTTATTATGCTAGTAAAACACTTAACGATACACAAGAGAATTATTCAACAACTGAAAAAGAATTGCTAGCTGTGGTATTTGCTTTTAATAAATTTCGTTCTTATCTTGTTCTTTCTAAAACAATAGTCTATACAGATCATGCAGCCATTCGATACCTTTTCAAGAAACAAGATGCAAAACCCCGTTTGATCAGGTGGATTCTACTCCTCCAAGAATTGGATATTGAAATCAAAGACAAAAGAGGAGCAGAAAACATAGCAGCAGATCATCTTTCGCGCTTAGAAGACCCAGCTTTGGAGGCAACTAGGGACGAGCAAATCAACGAAAAATTTCCAACAGAGTCCCTAGAAATGGTGGAATACCAGGAAGAACCATGGTATGCCGACTATGCTAATTACCTAGCTAGCGGTATAGTCACAAAAGGATGGCCACATCACCAAAGAAAAAAAATTCTTTTCTAATGTGAAGCATTACTTTTGGGAAGATCCTTATCTTTTCAAAATGTGTGCTGATCAACTAATCCGACGATGCGTACATGGTAGCGAAGCAAGGAGGATTCTCCGCCATTGTCATGAAGGTCCATACGGAGGACATCATGGTGCCACTAGTACCGCACGAAAGGTATTTTATTCAGGATTTTATTGGCCGACCATTTACAAAGACGCGCAAAGTCTAGTTAAGACATGTGATGCTTGCCAACGAGCAGGTAATATTTCTTCCAAAAACGAAATGCCACAAATGGTATTCTTGTTTGTGAAATTTTTGATGTGTGGGGACTCGACTTTATGGGACCTTTCCTACCATCAAAAGGAAACAAATATATACTTGTGGTAGTAGATTACTTGTCTAAATGGGCCGAAGACAAGGCACTTCCAACAAATGATGGAAGAGTCGTGGTAAGATTTCTGAAAAAATTATTCTCTCGTTTTGGAACACCTAAAGCATTAATAAGTGATAGAGGTACCCATTTTTGTAATCATCAACTTGAAAAAATCTTAACAAGATATGGGGTTTATCACCGGGTCTCAACGGCATATCACCCTCAAACAAACGGACAAGCCGAAGTGACTAATAGAGGTTTAAAACGAATACTTGAAAAAAAAAGAAGGATTAAATAAAAAGGAATGGGCTGATAAATTAGATGATGCTTTATGGGCTTTTCGAACTGCTTATAAAATAACAATAGGCACAACCCCATATAAGCTCGTCTATGGAAAAGTTGTCATTTGCCGGTAGAAATAGCTCACAAGGCCTACTGGGCAATAAAAAATGTAAACTTAGATTTAGAATTTGCCGGTAAAAATCGATTTTGTCAAATAAATGAATTAAACGAATTAAGGAATTATGCATATTCTAACTCTGAAATTTAGAAGGAAAGGATGAAAAATTTGCATGACAAACACATTAAACATAATGAATTTCGAGTAGGAGATCAAGTTCTATTGTTTAATTCACGACTTCGATTATTTCCGGGTAAACTAAAATCTAGGTGGTCAGGACCTTTTTCCATCACCCATATTTTTCCTCACGGTGCATTAGAAATTAAATCTCGGAATGGGATTCCATTCAAAGTCAATGGCCAATGGATGAAACTCTACCAAGGATTCATTGAGGATGAGGAAGAAGAAATCCCGCTTCAAACGGTCGAAGAGTAAAAGTATCAACATCATACTTGGTGAGTTACGAACAAGCGGATAAGCATCGAAATCGGTAAGTCTTCTAACCAAGTTTTGGGAAAACAGGGCATTCACACGAGCACTTTAATAACCTTATCGAAAAAAAATTCAAAACTTTGCTCGGCACGGGGCCGTGTTTGCTGGACGCGGGGCCGTGTCGGCGCAACTGTCGGGAGAAAACCCTTTTCAAAACAGTTTCTTCATTTCAACACGCCCTGTTTCCCCGCAAAACACTCTGGTCCAGGCGATTTTCTGCAGAATTTCGACGTCTCCTCTCGCTCTAACAACATCAAGGTATCATTCTATCATCATTAGTAGTTAGATTAGTTACTTGCATGTAGTTAAAACATCAAAAATTTGGGGAAAAATCTAGGGTTCTTGAAATTCATCCGGACCGAACCTCAAATTTTTGTATGAATCTGTTAGCATTAGTATAGATTAGTGTTATGGGAAGTAAATCCACTTGTATTGTTGATAGATTTGCCCGATTTCTCACAAAAACCCCAAACCCTTGTTTTTTAACCGAAGAAGATAAAATCGAAGGGGTAAACGGTTTGTTTTGGGAAAAACGGCACTTGGGGTTTCATTTTTGGGGAAAACCGCACCTACTGGACAAAAAATTTTCAACTTTTCGGAACCGGGTCGAAAAATGAAATTTTTGAGTAACAGCAGCCTGGACACGGGGTCGTGTCGGCTGAACACAGGGCCGTGTCCAGCTAACTGTTTGCAGTTTACCTTCGAATTCCACTGTTTCGTGCTAATTGTTTGTTGTATTCTTTCAGATGTCGAAGAAATTCACAAAGTTCAACGCAAGTGAGCTCGATGCCAAGGCGAGATATGATTCACTTCGAACAAGACCGGAAGAATACCCAAGACAAGTGTGTTCGGATCTTTTGGGACTAGTAAACCAATGGGACCGCTTCAACAATCTAGTCACCAGGCCACTGAGAGTCGCCCTTACTACTCGCCTTCGTTCGGTTCCCGAGTACACTTTGGAATTCTATAGCACATTTGTGTTCAACTGAAGGTGCGAGCCATTTGACAATAATGGTGTGGAGTTCCGATGCGGGGGAACCAAGTACTCAATTTCAATGGCGCATTTCGGGTCAATAGTGGGATTGTATGAGGAGGAAGATGCAGGCAATAAAGAAACCACTGGCGGGTTAAGTGAACTCGATGAAAACGAACGCCAAGCTGCATGGGCACAAATTGGAGATGGGCACTACAACCCAAGCAGCACTAAGAGTACTAGGTTGAGGGACCCTCTTTACCGTTATATCCATCGGGTCCTCACCTACTCTCTTAGTCAAAGGCACGATAGCAATGGTGTCGTTGGGCTACGAGATCTGATAGTTCTTCATTGCCTCCATAACCGCAAACCTCTCGATGTTCCTTTCCTCCTACTCCGAAACATGCACTGGAACCGGCTTGCTACTCCACCAACCAGTATATTCTTCGGAGGTTGGATATACCGTTTCTTCAAGCACTTCGTGAACATGCCCCGATCATTTGAAAGAAGCCCATGGTCCGAAAGGGTAGACATTCACATTTGCCGGTCCATGAACTTGATCTATGAGGCTGAAGACGGGTCGGTAAGCTTCCAGAGGATGCAAGGGCATGCATGGAACCCGCAAGAGGCACTCGTCCTTCATGCTCCACCTCATCATCAGTATCAGTACCAACCCCACGGTGATCCGGGGCAATCCTCCTCCCAAGGAGGTGGTTTCCCTAACTTTCAAAGGAAAACCTCATGTGCACTAGGAACACCTACAACCTTGCCAACAACACGTACAACCGGGTCGGGGCTATTGAGAGAAACATATCCGACATCCAGGATGACATCGGAAGCATCCGGGAGTACATGGCAGGACATGGAGGGGGAGGTGATGATGAAGATGAGTACATGGACTAGGCATGCGGAGTAGGAGCAGGAGCAGGTGGTTGGTGATCCCACAGGTTAACCCCTTTTTTATATCAAACAATTTCCGGCCTGCGTTCCGAAGTGTTGAACAATTTACTTTCCCTAACTATTTTTATTTTTCTGCATTTGTTTTAATTTTTTTTACTTTGTGACATGGATGATGAACTTGGGTAATTTAGGATGTTTGCGATAGTTTGGTATGGTGTTTATTGATAAGACAGGTACATACGAGGCTTAGAGTACTAAAACATTAGTACTACTAAAGCTGGGGCAGGAAAAACGAAGATAGAAACCTGTTTTTCAGCTTTGCAGATTGTCAACACGGGGTCGTGTCCAGCCGACACGCCCCCGTGCCCACTCCCCTAGACCTGCTGTTTGCACATTTTTTGCCAGACACAGGGCCGTGTCCAGCCAACACGCCCACGTGTCCACCTTCTGTAAGTTTTCGTTACTGGCACCTGAACACGGGGTCGTGTCTACCCAACACGGGGCCGTGTCTACCCAACACAGGGCCGTGTCCAGGCGCCCAGTAACACAAATTTTGCTTTTTAAACCATTGATGACAATGTGTAATTTAAGTGTGGGGGGGATGCTAAAACCTTGAATCTTACAAGTCCTAATTAACAAGCCTTACACAAAACTCTATTGGAACCGCTAATCACCCCAAATTTTTTTTCAAAAATTTTTCAATTTTTTTTTACTTGTCTAGGTTTAATTTTGGAATTTCAAGTTCTAACAAGGTTATATTTTTACAAATTTACAACGGATAGCGTCGTGATAAAAAGAACCAACATAAGAAAATTATGAAATGGCATGATAAGCTTAGTTAAAATTTGATTATATATATACTTGATCACATAAAAACCCATTCCCACAAAAGTGAGTTTTGTGCCTTTATTGAGCATACAAATACATATCTTTAAACTAAATGCTCATCTTTCGTTTCTTGTGTGAATAGCCGCTTGGTTCTTACAACTCTAGAACTTGTCACGACAATGCATTCCCGGTTCTTAAACCCGAGTAAGTAATGATGGAGGCATTAGGACTAACCCTTTTTCTTTCTACACCATTATTTTTCATTTTTTTACCACCTACCCAAAATCCCCTTAGTTAACCCCTTTAAGCCTAAACCTTTTCATTTCTTAACCCAAAAACAAACACCCTTTTTACCCACCAAAACATTTTTTTTATTTTAACCCTTTCTTTTAGTAACAAAGCTCGGTTTTTCTATGACTTAAAAAAAATACATGATGATGAAACCAAATAAACAAACAAGTTTATCAAAAATAAATTTGTTTGAAAGAAATGGTTCATCAAAATAAAATAAATTATCAAAAATAAAAGTCTTTTAAAAACCGATGCTTTTTACGCTTTTCGCCCTTTTTCAAACCACTAACCCAACCACCCACCTTTAGCCCAAGCCTAACCCATCACCCAAAAAGTCCTCTTGATATTTACAAAGGTATATAGTTACAAAGGAGGAGGTTTGATTGCTTGGCAAGCTTATGGTAGGAGTAATTTCCATGGCGCTCTCGATTGATTCACCAAAATACATCTTCGGCCGAGTGTTGAGTGATTCCCCGTAAGGTATGTGAACTTGTGTATAAATGAAATTTTAAAAAGGCATGTTATGCCCTAATAAGTAATTTATCTTATGTAACGTTTTTAATAAATCATGACGAATAAGATTGTAAATAAATAAAAATAAAACTTGATAACGAATCTTGGAAATCACGACACTCTATGACAAGTCCCAAAAACCTTCTCTTCTACCCATTCCATTTGGGAGTGAAAAAGCCACATTATAAGGAGTTTTGCTTGAGGACAAGCAAAGATTCAAGTGTCGGGGTATTTGATGTGCACAAAATGCAACATATTAATTACATCAATTGTGGCAAAAAACTAACCATTTTTTAGTACTAATGTTGGAAAAAGTGTGCTTTTGTCTTCCTTTTGTATTTTCAGGATTAAAGGAGCTCAAATAAACAAAATAAGAAAAAAGACAGTTAAATCTAACATAAATACAAGAAAAGGAACAAACGTGGCATGCCCGGCCTCCCGACAGCATCTTCCCAAGCAAAACAAGAGAACAAAAGACTGAACACACCCCGTGCTCAGTGAGCACGGGGGCGTGCCCAAGTGTCAGCAGAAAAGACAAAGTTGTAGAAGCTTCTATTGCCCACCACGGGGCCGTGCTCAGCGGGCACGGGGCCGTGGTCAATTATAAGATTCGCACAATCCAAGCAAATCCTGATAGTACAGATATGCTTCTGCACACGGGGTCGTGCTCAGCGGACACGGGGGCGTAGTCAACTAATGCAGACAAACTGCATTTAATGAAGAAAGAGAAGAGGATGGACACGGGGTCGTGCCCAATGGACACGGGGCCGTGCCCAATGGACACGGGGCCGTGCCCAATGGACACGGGGCCGTGCCCAATGGACACGGGGCCGTGCCCGATCTTTTGTTTAGCCTATAAATAGGAGTGCTTGGAGCTCTTGCAACTCATCCCTTGGCACACCACCTCTCTCACACTTCACCCAGCACCCAGCACCCACCACCCACCACCATCACAACACCATCATCCACCACCATCATCCATTGTCCATCATATAGTGTGTGAGTCGTCTTGGGATCCAAGATTGATCGTAAGAGTTCTTGACAATCAAAGGCCATGTTTACCTAAGTCTCTTACATCACTTGGTGAAGACAAGTGTTTAGTGTAATACTTTTTATTTTTAATCATTTGCACTTTTTAATTGGTTATGTATTAATGACTTTAATTACTAGTTTCTTTTGTTGAAGGTGATTCATCCTTATCGTTTGTCCGTGGTGTCTTGGCATTATTTTACTGTCTATATAAAATAAAAGATTTTCACCATTCATATCTCCATGGTCTATATGGAGGTATGTTGGCTACCTGGTCGGGGGTTAAGGGAACGGTTTGGTAAGAGTCTTGCTATTGTTCAGTGTATAGATCCTGAAAAGGACCTGGGTCAAATTTAGTAGGACCTCCTTCAATGCCCACCGGTATTGGATGGCGGGGGTCCAAACTCTTTGATCCCCTCATAAGTTAAACTACTATTAAAACTTTAACCCGGCTATTTAGGACTGTATCCCTGCTGACTCAGACTACTTAGCCGAGGGTAACGTCACCTTCAAAAGAGGGGCCTACCACATTATGCATTAATAACTTAATTAATTATCTTTCAATAATCCGACCCTTTAGGATTGTATTCTTGCTGACTCAAACTACTGGGTTGAGGGTAACGTCACCTTCAAAAGAGGGGCCTACTACAATAACTAAGATAATCCCTTAAACGAGTGCAAAAGTGCGAAAATAATCAAAGGTTACACTACACACGAGTCGGATCCAAGTGATTCATCTTGTCTATCTGTTTTTATTTTTATTTTTATTTTCAGCATTTTTGTTAGTTTTATTTTTTTTTAGTTTAAAAACCTTTTTCTAACTTTTGATTTGATTAGACGTTGAGGATAAACCGGTATTAAAAGCTCTTGTGTCCTTGGACGACCTCGGTATCTTACCAACACTATACTACGTCCACGATGGGTGCACTTGCCCATATGTGTGTTTAGTGTTAGTAAATATCGTGTTTTATAAATTTAAAACTTGGTTAAAAAGTGTAAAAGGGCTTAAAATATATACCTAAAATATAACACACTTCACACGCATCAGTCTTGGCAAAGAAAAAAGCAAGCAGCTGTTTCCACATCCACTACTGAGGCAGAATTTATAGCTGCTGCAAGCTGTACAACCCAACTGCTTTGGCTTCAAAATCAGTTGCTGGATTTTGGTATCACTGCCTTAAAAACATCACTCATGTTGGATAGCCAAGCAGCATAAAATATCATCAAAAATCCAGTTTCCCACTCAACCACAAAACACATTGACATCAGACATCACTTTGTGAGGGATTCCTATGAAAAAGGTTTGATTTTCTCTGCACCATGTTCTAACTAAAGATCAGCTGGCAGATGTACTAACCAAAGCATTTGATACATCCACCTTTGAAAGTTTGATCTCTAGGGTTGGCATGCTAAACATGGAATAACAGGCAAAATCCTGTTTTTCTATGAATAAAAGCATTAAAATGTTTTCAGAAAATCAAAAATCCATCCTTAAAAATAGCTAAAAATGAATTTTTCATTAAATTCTTAAAAGTCTGCCATAACCACTGTTTTTTCAAAAGTCTGTTCTACTTAAAAGTCTGTCCACTGCGGAAATTCAACCCCTGTTCTCTCATTTCCTTGATAAGCATTGTTGTTCAAAGTATGTGTTTCTATCCACTGATATGCTATACACTGATAGTAAAAATCACTCACTGCCTTCATTTGTTACCGTTACAACCACTGATCTTCTTCCATCAGTGGTTTTCATAAAGTACTTGTCCTTCATTTCATCAGGGGCTGGCACGTGGACAGTACATAGTGGTCAGACCTTTTGTAACCGCTGCCACGTCAGCATTCACTTTTTTCTCTATAAAACCCCCTTCAAAACCCCCAAACAGGGTTTTACTGTTGAAATCGAATTCACAAAAATTCCTTTCTCAAAGCAGTTTCCATCTCCGTCTCTCAAATCCTTCATCGATCCTCTTTCAAAAATGACAAAATCAAAGTCATCTGCAAAATCCGCTTCAAAATCATCTTCTAAAGAGGCCACTCAAATGGCTTCAACACCCATTGAAATTCCATACAAAGCTCCTCACAACTTTCTGGGTCTTCTTACAAAACCCGACACCATCGACATCTACGATTCAATCATTGACACTATGTCTGCATCAAAGTATAAAACTTTGCTAACAGCAGATGCTCTGATTTACCTAAAAAACCCAGAGAGAGTTTTGGAAAAATATTACTCTTGAAAAACACGGTGAAGACGTCATAGCCATTACCACTTCTCTAATGGGTAAAGGAGTCCAAATCACACCAGAATCCATCTCGGAAGTCTTTGAACTCGATGATCAGCAAGGTAAAACTTCTTTTCCCGAAAGCGAGTTAAAAACCGATTTCCTTGAAAGAGGGTATGCAGAACATACAAAGAGGGATACCTTACAAAAAGGTTACTTTCCTCCTGCAACAAGATTTTTATTCCATACCCTGTTACTGTGTGTTTCAAATAAACCAACTGCTTTTAATGAGATACCATTAAAGATTCAATCCCTGGGGTATGCTATTTTACAAAATGAAAACTTTAATTACTCCCTGGAAATCTTTAATGATTTGGTTAAAAATGTTGATAAAAAGCCATTCTTACTTTTTCCAAGATTTCTAAGTTATTATTTTACAAAGAAATTTGGTAAGGATGATGCTCATGTGTACCAACAAGGTGATTCTTTTCAAATAAATGGGCTTCAATCTGAAACTTTTACAAGATTATCAACACCTTGCAAAACACAAGCAGAGGAGCCTGAGCAGAATTTAGCAGCTACCACTGCTCCTCAGGTATCTGCTGCTGAGCCCACTGCTTCAGGTGATCACAGCAGCAAAACAACTGCTGTGAAACCCACACCTAAAATCACCAAAAAGCCAAGACAAAAGAAAACACAAACCCCCCCCCCCAAACCTACAAAATAGGCAACTCTGGAAGATGAGATCCTAGAGCAACTGCCAGTGACAACACAAAAGTCACAAGAAACCACTACTGCTACTTCCTCACAGTAGTTGATAGAAAGATCTCAACCCTTGCTTGAAACTCCTCCTGCTTCTTCTAAAAAAGAACATGATGTACAAATAGGGACACCACAATATGATGCTCTGGATTCACTTGCTTCCATCATCCACAGCCCAATGCCCGGGGCCAAACCAACACAACCTGAGGAGGTTACACCCCTTGAGTTACAAGTAACTCTTGGTGGTAGTTCAAGTGAAGCAGCCACTACAAGTGTTGAACCCACTGGTTTACATTTGGACAGTGGTTACATCTATAAGACTTCCTTGAAGGCAATTTCTTCTCTGAGAACTCCTGTGTATCTAGTATTTACTGGTTCACTAAAAAGAGTCTCTCAATTTGAAGGAAGTAGTCCCAAGTTCCAAGACAAAGGGGCATCAGTGGATGATTTTTGAAGTACACTCCCCGAGTCAACCATTGCTACAACCACTGTTAGTGGGAAATCAGATGACCCCATTAAGTTGGGTGATGGACTAATGTACCGATATTTGATGGATAAAATTGCCAAACTGGATACATCTGTTGCAAAAATCAAAGACATGCTGCAACAGGTGTTGAAAGTTCAAAAGGTACCACCCACTGCTGCTCCAGCTCAAGCATCTGCACAATATGCACCTGCTGCAAATGAGTTATGGAACTTATTTCAACCACTGCTCCAACATCAAAGACAATTGGCTGATCAGCAGCATAAGATCCATGTTCAAAAGCTGAGAAACATGATGGAGTCAAGGTTTAAAGATACCCAAGCTGACATCAAAGCTATCAAGGCCCACATGCTGAACACCACTGGCACTGCTCCTCCCACTATTCTCTTTATTGATAATCCACCACCAGATAATGCCAAAAAGGGGGAGAAAATAAAGCAGTAGAGAAAGAAGGGAATTGAAGATGGTCTTTTTATTGAACCAGAAAAGGATTGCATGACTAAAGACATTCCCTTGCCATATGGTAGTAAAAAGATTGATGTTACCACTAATGCTATTGCTGAAGCATTAGCTAAGGTGAAAAGGGATAGGAAGGCTAAGGATAATGCCAGGTGGGAACAAGAGAAAAGAGATTTTATGGAGCTGAATGTGCAGGGTCCTTCTGAACCTATGGATGATGAAAATCCTAAGGAAGAAAAGAAGAAGAAGCCCATTAGACAAGTGAGGCAACCCAAACACACACCAATCAGACTCACAAAGCATGCTTCTAAACTATCTTCCAAAGGCTCCAAACCTCAAACTTCCACCCAAACAGATGTTGTAACTCCTGTTGTATCAACAACTGCTGATATTTCAGTGGTTTCAACAACTGCTAGCTAAACACCTGCCATCACTTCAACACACACCACTTCAACACACACCACAACCACTGCCTTACCACCACCACCAAAAATCACCTCACCACCTAAAACAACTCCACCACCACCATCACCTCCTGCTAAAAAGCAGAAGACATCAGATGTTACAACATCTGTTGTAATGGCAACAGTGGTTGAAACACCAGTTGTTTCAACAACTGTTAGTCAGCCACATTCCACCACTCAAATCAATACCTCACAACCATCCAACACACCATCAGCCTCTCCTAAACAAAAAAGGAGAAGGATAATTTTGCCTGATGATGAGTCTCCATCACCACCACCTACATCTTCATAATCTCATGCACTTGTAAATATTCCAAACCCTGCTCCACTCTCTTCAGCCCAAGTTCAACAACCAATCCTTGCCATCACTCTGCAGGATTTCAATTTCCTATAGAACTTATAGCAGTCAGAGAAGAGATCAAATCCTTCTACTTTGAGGATGATCCTACTAAAAGGAGTTTGCCATCAGTTGAAGCATATCCTAGGCCTAACAACATTGAAGAATACTTGAAAGTCAAGGTTCAACAGGCAGAGGATATTTCCAAAAAGATCTCACAAGGAAAATCTGACAAAGAAATTCAAAGGCATTATCAATTTTTGCTCACACAAGTCAGATCCTTGGAGCAGTTTGCAAAGAATGTTTATCAACAGATATCAGAAAGAGCATATGAATCATTAAGAAAAGACTATCTTGACAACATTATGGCATACAAGAAGTACAAGGGGGGAAAAATACATGTACAAAGAATGGACCATTCCTGAGCATGAAAGTTAATTAGCCAGGATTCATGAAATGATTAAAAACAAGGTCAAACACACTCCTCCAAACTGGGCAAAATATAAAAAGTATGTACCTGAAAAAACATTGGAGCTGAAGAGAATGAAAGATGAATTAATTGATGTTGATTATGGATCTAAAAATCAAGTGATGAGATGGAGAGAAGATAAAGTCAGCGCCACCTACAAAAGGTTGGAGGAACTAAGGAAGAAAGATCTAAGGGTTCCACAAAAACTTGACTATTCTGAAGTAGAGGTCTCAACAAGACCACCAAAGCTGCAAATCAAGAGAGCCACTGCTCCAGCTGGTGTTGCCATCTATAAAAGAAGACAACAAAAATAGTTGATGCTAAAACATTGGAAGAGCTAACTGCTGGAGATGACCTTGTAAAAGAAGGTATTAAAATGATGATAGCTGAAACTCTTGGATTAAATCAACCTGCAAGCACTGCTCAGCTAGCCATCACCAGGCCAGCATCACCAAACTCCTCATTCAATAAGAATCTCCCAAGAAACCCACCAGACTCAAAAGTACTAAAGTGGAAACTTGATAAACAGACCCATGTACTGACAGTGATCAAGTCTAGTGGATGAGTGAAGAAAATAACAAGGGAACAATCACTTGGCCTAAGTATTGAAGATTTGCAGGATCTCCTTGATCTTCCACTTTGCAGGGATGAAGATGACACAGAAGCCTTAGACTTTGAGTTACAAGTCAAAGGGCAAATAAGGGAACTGTTGATGAGGCAATAAAGATCTATAAATAATGAAGAGTTTTGGCATTATCTGTTCCAGGGGGAGATTGTTGGGATTGAACCCTCTCAGAGGAACAGATAATAAAAGCCAAAACTGGATCAGAGCAGTGGATCCAGAATAAGCTGTAGGATCAGTTTTGACATAACGAGTGAGTCAATCAGAGCTAGTGCTTACTGAAAATGTGGCGGAAACACATTTTCAGCATGATACAAAGAAAAACGTAACAGAATGGAGTAGAAACAGAGAATTCACACTTAAAACACTTTTTCTTCACTTGATCACGCTTGCCGTACGGACAGCAGTTCGACGTGGAGTTCCAGAAGACGTTACAAATGAATAACACACCGGGGGTATATATAGAGTTCTTGGTCCGCTCATGTGACATGTCCACAAGAGCGGTCCAGACAACAAAGCTGGTTCGCTTTTGTGGACACATGCCACAAAAGCGGACCTACAACATTACAACCATAAAATTACACTTTTACCCCCTGTACTAACACAAAATGACCTATCTGGACCCTATACATTAAACTATCATTACAAAGACGCCGGCTTTAGACATTGTGCATCAACAAACTCCCCCTTGGATGAAGGCGCAGCCTTTGTCTTGAATGTAGGTCTTTAGATAGCTTTGAATTTCTCTTCCTTCGGTTTTGGCTTTCTTCCCAGCGCAACCCTGATCTTTTCATTCTCTTTCTTCCTCGCTTTCTCTTCCTTCTCTTGTTGCTTCATAAACTTTCCTCTATTTTCTTCCATCTTTCGATTCTCACGTTCACGTTCACGCTTTGATTTCTTTTTCATCTTCTCTTCTAAAGACCACCACGAAGATTTCCACTTGTTTTCAGAGTTGATTCCTTTCTGAACACACAGTGATACAACACGTTGGAACTGAAGAGCTTGCTCTTTATCTGCTGGAGAGTAGCGAATCTTGTGAATGAATAGACATTCAATGTCTTTCGCTGAACAATTAACTAACCACATCGGGTCGTAAACATGAATATCCCTCAGCTCTCCACCAGCTCTGTACGTGATTATTGCTTCGGTCGTCCTACAACTGTAAACCCAATCAATAAAGCCTTTATAAAATTCCTGCTCCATTTCTGGCATCGGAATTGTCTTCATTGTACGCGGAGGCTTCACATTCAGAATAATTTCTACAGCCCCAATTTCCGGATCAATTCTCTAAACACGCTTTGGACGATGAGGCTTCCACTTTCGAAATGGCTTCAATTGTTCATACTTGATGTAGCCCCACATCGCGGTATCATTCTGTCTCACCTTGTACTCCAAGACTCTCACCTTTGCTAATTCATCAACATCCCACCACGGTAATGACATTATGTCATATAAACGTGCAAAATACTGGACGCCATACTCTCTTCGAATAGCATAAGCGTTAACTTGCAGAAGAAAACCCCAACTAATGATATCGCCAAGCGACACATTTCGATCTCGTTGGAAGAACTTCAGCGGCCTCTTGAATTTTCTTTCATGAGAATCTTTAAACCATTTAGAACGATCAATTTCTTCAGCTTTCGATTGACCTTCTTTATCAACATTAGTTTGGCCTTCCTGCTCAGCTTCTTTCCTCAAACATTCAAATACGTTATCATTCACCGCTTCACTCACCTTTTGACGTAATTTATCTCTATTTTCAGCAGCAAAGAACTCCATTAACGTTGGAAGTTTCGAAGTATCTTCAGGAACCTCTTCATTATCTGAACATTCTTCAACCTCAACTCTATCGTAGATATCAGCATCTTCAACATAATCATACTTATAATCTTGCTGTTTATTGATATCAAACGATTCCAAATCTGCTTCAAGATCAATTGGAATCTCGGGATTTACATCTTTTAACATCTCCCTATACACATCTAAGCGTAAGAACAAAGGTTCATGATGTTCTACAATCTGTGTCTTACTCGACTCCCCCTTTCTCTCAGCTTCACCACTTTCTTCATTGACTGTGTCGTTTAACAGATCTTCAACGACTTTTTCTTTTGAGGCATCAGTCACTCTAACACCTGAACCTCCTGCTGCATCATCATCATCATTACCTTTAGAGCTGTGACTGCTCGCAGAATAAACAAACTCATACTCATCATCATCTTCATCATCCTTTTCATCTTCGCCACCAATTAATTTAGGCGTTGGAGTTTCTTCTTCGACTATGCCAGGAACTGCAGATATAGGCTCAGGATTATCTATCACCATCGAAGGTACAATAGACATTTCAGAACTTCCTTCTACCCCTTTACCCTTATCTTTCATCTGCCTTTCTAATTCTGCTCGACGTTCTGCACGAAGGTCTTCTAACTTCAACTCTTCATATTTTTGTTCCACTGATGTCTCTAACATGCTTTCCACAACTCTATTCAGCATGTAGAACTTATGTTCATGTAGCGCTTTAGCAGCCATAAGTTCTTTATTCTTCAACTTATAGTATTCATTTTCACTCTCTCGACGATTCTTCTCTTCTTCTAATTCAGACACTCGAACTTTCAGAACGTCGATTTCCGTCTGATCAACTTCAATTTTCAGTGTCAACACTTTGTTTTCACCTTCCAACCTCTACACCCTACCAGCAAGAGTCTTTTCTCTATCAGCAATCTTTTTGCTTTCAGCCGCCAACTTTTTATTCTCTGCTATCACATCCTCAATTCTCTTTTCCAATTTCAACACTTGCGAATTGTTTGCAAAGTCGAAATCAACATCTAGCAGATTATCTTGCGGTATTGGAAGACCTCTACTCGAAGAACCAGGTTGTACATGGGTGAGTGGAGATGTGCCAAAGAGATCTTGCGAAGTATAATATGGTTGTTGTGGTGGTGGTGTTGATTGAAAAATAGGAGATGGTTGTCGTTGTGGAGTAGGTTGTCTGGGTCGTGTTGAGTGTGATGGAGGAGTAGGTTGTCTTGGTGATTGTTGTGGTGTTGGTTGTCTGGGAGGAGATTGATGTATTGGAGATTGTGGAGGTGTTGGTTGACGTGGAGGTGTAGAATGCGTATGTATGATCTTCTGAGGACGCTTCGACATTTAAATCTTTGGTGTAGTTCTCTTTCGACCAGCAGCTTTCTTTTTACCTCTCGGAGTAGATTGTGACACTGAAACATGCTCCGGAGAAGGTACATAAGGTGCATCTTCTTTTTCTTCCCTCTTCCTCTTTCTAATCAACTTCTCATGTTCTACCTCTTCTCTCATTCGTCTTTCACGTTCTTTAGCGTCTATCACTTCATATTCAGATGAACTAGAAGAACTAGTAGTATCTTTATCAACGTCGTCAGCTTCAACATCATCTAACACTTTCTCTTTTTCCTTTTGAACATCAGAAGTAACCGTTTCCACGACATTATCAACAAAATATGCTTCTGTTGTAAACAAATCTGTCTCAATTACAATGTTTTCAGCACTAGTCGTCTCTTGTTCACTTTCAACATTCATCTCAGGAACATCTTCATCAGACTCATCAACTAACATTGTTTGCGCTTTCTTCTTTTGTATCTTCTTCGGTTTTGATGAAGAACCTTCACCTTCAGCTACAGGAGTTGCAAATCTACGTCTACGCCCCGACTCCTTTACATACCACTCGTTCTTGGTTGGTTTGAAACTCTGAAGTATTTTCAACTCTACAGCATACAACGCCTCTTTCATTTCCTCTTGATTTCTCCAATTCTGATGATTTTCCGGATCAGGATCCACATAGTTCACATCTCTAAGCAATCCGAAGTTTTCAATCACTAGATCAGGCTCTGGATGATTAGGGTGATACTTGACCAGGTTCTTCAAAGTTTTGTTAGACATGTGAGCTTGAACAAGAAGATCACCCTTAATGTTTCTATCAATTCCAGGGTATGCACGATCAATCATCATTTGTACAAAACGCGGATAACTCCAGGTTCTAACATCCGACGTGAGATTCTCCACCATATAATGAAAAACTATGTGCGAAAAGTTGTATTTCTTATTCAACACCAACGCTGTTAACATGTTCATTTGGTAATCTCTCATCTGATCGAAACTGCCCTTTGTGTGGCTCAAAGTAATCAGAATACAATGAATTAAGAACTTGAAAGATTTCTGAAATTTTGACTTCAAGTAGTTTCCGGTGTTCAAAGCACCTCTGTATCCCATTCTCAGCATACATCCCTTCACCAAACATTCTGGAAATCTTGTGGGGTAGTTGGCCTCATCAGGAAAGTTCATAACTTCTCGAAGTAATGCTTCAGTCACCAGAATAGTCTCCAACTTTCCATCCACTTCCACCACTGACGATATCACCTTGCTTGCCTCATCATACTTTGCGTTTATCCAAAATCGACTAATATGTGATCTATACAATGGTCTTTGGTCAATCATTGCTTTCTTCACTGGAATACGATTCATATAATCCAAAATACTGCTGAATTCTGACAATAAAGGACACTTCTCCACATCTAAATCAATGCAACTGTTGTGTACTGTATCGAATAACACATTTGGAGATGCCTGCACAATAACAACAGAAATCAAGACTTAGGAAAAAATTCACATTTTTAACAATGACTAAAAAGCGAACCTACACAGTACATTAAAAGCGAACCAAACACTTCACAACCCTATAGGCGAACCACTGTAATGACTAAAAAGCGGTCCTACATAGAAAATTACACAAAAGCGAACCGTCCCTAGCCACATAAGCGAATCAACAGTTTACTGCCTTAAAAGCGGACCTGATATTGTACATATGAGCGGTCCTGAAAGATTTCATAAGAGCGGACCTAAAATGGTTCTTATAAGCGGTCCTACAGATGTCATATAAGCGATAATGAACTACATGACTGTAAAAGCGGTCCTCATATCAAAACATGTAAAAACAGCTTAAAACCTAAAATTGATTTCAAAATCACAATCTACACAGAATTCCGAGACTAGAGGTATCTTTCGATTTTGTTATACTTGACTAAATCACCCTAGATCTTGAACTGAAACTATGCAATACCGACAACATACATCAAACACTCAAATTATTGCAATTATCATGTAATACCACTCTTAATATCATCATACGACACTGAAACAACAAGCAATACCATAGATATGACAGTTAAACATGATCTATTCAACCAAAACATGCCGATAAGCAGATTTAAGCTAAACAGAGATCAAATGGAATGAGAACTTACCTTGCCCATGATGTAATCAGTAGAAATCTATCAAAATCAAGTGAAAACAGGGCTCAATCAGCAGTAAATCACGTTGAACAAGAAGAACAGGTGAGATCGCTCGAAATTGCCTCAGAGAGAATGACGGATAAGCGGGCCAAGAAATGACAGAAAAAGCGGACCCCTGTACCTTTTATATGGGGTCTGGACCGCTTATACGACATGTTCTCATGAGCGGACCATCTTGTTACTATGACAGAAAAGCAAACCGATGGTGACATAAAAGCGAACCTGTCTCTAATATTTCAAAAATTCATTTTTTTTAATCATTTTTCCAACTTTTTCGATTTCACACGCTGACAACCAGTTGACCAAGTCCAAGTTAATGACCCTGGACAATTGTTTAACCTACCAAGTCCAAGTTAATGGCCCTAGATGATCAGTTTTATGAAGTACTTTGACGTTTTGTTGTAAAAACAGTTCAAATTAATGAACTTTTCAACGTTTCAAATATTTGCACATTTTATCTTACAAAAATCATACCAGATCTTTGTTTGCAATCACAGCTTACCCAACCCTCATCAGACACTAACATGATCTGCACACAGGCTTTGATCTTTCAATCCCCAGTATCAGTTGTCTAAAATAAAATGAGAAAAGAAAATCTTTTTGGGTTTTAAGTTGTACAAACTGAAATATATACACACAATATTTTTGTGAGCGTGTTAGGGGATCATATCAGCTGCCGACAGAACACAAGCACCGTTAAGCTTATTTCATTTTAAGCATTAAGCAATTCACATTGATTGTCGGTATATTGATCCATTTTAAATTCTCGCAAAACTTTCAATCTGTTCGGGATACGTGATTAGTGTTTTAAAGACTTAAACGTTAACGTGTGTTCCCACCTCAGTATATACTCTCGTATCCGGATCCCAGTATTCAGTCTTACAGGTGAATATACCACAGCTGATATCTGTTGGGGTAGATGCGAAACCGTGAGAGCTCAGGTCAGAACTTCCGTTCAGCAGAGAGATGACGGTTCGACTTTAAGGTCGGTCCCCTATTGAGGATCTTTTGCATTTCAACAGCAGCGACTATCAATTTTATTGTTTCATCAGCATACTGAGGGTGAAGCTTATGTTTCAAAGCTTTTTGCGTAAAGTGTTATCCGGGGACTAGGTTAGTATTTCCATACAGCAGAAGTCCCGGGATAATACCCCAGATATCACCGAGCATAAAGACCTAGTATCTCAGAATACGGGACCTTTCAAACAGGATTTCAGGGGTTACCTATATATCCTGCAGGTGTTCCCACAAAAACGCAAGTTAAATTTAGTTTATATCCCAAACTGATCTACTAATTCTGTAAGAACCTACCGGCACATCTTTAGCGAGACTGCTTAATTGCATTTAAACATTACATATCTTTAGCGTACTGTGCATGTCTAGCTAATGTACTATCATTTCCCCTATACTACACAACTCTCTTTGCATTTTTTAATGTTTTTGGATTTTTATGGTTTTATCATGTTTTTGTATTTTTCTGCGAATATCTCCCCCTAAAACTAAAACATATTTTTGTGTTTTTGTTTTTTAATGAAAAGCAGGAAAAAAAATACAACTATTCAAACAAAAGTTGACAACCCGATACGGTTCAAGTCAGATCGCCGCCCAATTCGGCTTCACACTCGATAACCCTCCCAGATTGCAGATTTTTCATCCCATTTAACCTTAAAAGATAATAAAATCTCTTTTTATCAAACGGTTTTGTGTAAAAATCAGCTTTCTGATCATCGGTGCCCACATGTTCAATCCGTATTAATTTCTTTTCGTGACAACCTCGAATAAAATGGTGACGGATTTCAATGTGTTTTGTTTTCGAATGGTGAACCGGATTTTTAGTAACATTTATGGCCGCTTCATTGTCCACAAATATCGGCGTATCCAAGAATTGCAGACCGAAGTCGCGCATCTGCTGTTGGATCCAGAGGATCTGCGAGCAACAGCTAGAGGCTGAGACGTACTCAGCTTCACACGTGGAGAGCGCAACTGCAGTTTGCTTCTTGCACTGCCAGGTAACGAGCCGAGTTCCGAAGAACTGGCACCCAGCAGTGGTGGACTTTGCATTTTGCTTACAGCTACCAAAATCTGAATCAGCGAAACCGGATAAGGTAAAATCACCCGAGCGAGGGTACCACAAGCCGATGCTTGGGCAACCCTTCAAATACCGCAAGATGCGTTTGACGATCGTCAGGTGTGATTGCTTCGGATTCGACTGATATCGTGCACACAGACATGTCGGGTACATGATGTCGGGACGGGAAGCTGTGAGATACATTAAAGACCCAATGATCGATCGGTATAACGTTTCATCCATCTTCACTCCCTGTTCATCCGGACAAATACCATGGTTCTGTGCGAGGGGGGTTGATGCAGGACTGCAATCTGTTATATCAAACTTGTCTAGCACATCCTTTACATACTTTGACTGGTGAATGAAGATTCCGTCGGGCATTTGTTCTACCTGCAGCCCGAGGAAGAACTTCATCTCCCCCATCGAACTCATTTCGAACTTCTTCTTCATTACTCTCTCAAACTCTTTACACAAATCGTCGTTGGTGGAACCGAAAATTATATCATCAACGTAGATCTGCACAATCAGCAAGTGGCCTGCTTCTTCTTTTGTGAACAAGGTGCTGTCTACTGTTCCTCTTGTGAACCCGTTGTCCAGCAAGTTGGTCGAAAGTGTCTCGTACCAGGCTCTCGGGGCCTGGTGTAGACCATATAATGCTTTATCCAGTAGGTACACCTTATCTCTGTTCAGTGGATCTGCAAACCCCGGTGGTTGCCCCACGTAAACTTCTTCTCGAATCTTACCATGCAGAAAAGCTGATTTAACATCGAGTTGATAGACTTTGAAATCTTTCCAGGATGCAAAGGCTAGAAAGATACGAATAGCTTCAAGCCTTGCTACCGGCGCGTAAACCTCTTCATAGTCTATTCCCTCCTGCTGGCTGAAGCCTTGGACCACTAGACGTGCTTTGTTCCTCACCACGACTCCTCTATCGTCACGTTTACATTTAAACACCCATTTTGTCTTTATCAACTTCTGGTTCTTCAGCAGATCAACAAGTCTCCAGACGCCCAATTTCTCAAACTGTTGCAGTTCCTCCTGCATAGCATTCACCCAACTATCCTCGGTCAATGCTTCTTTGTAAGTCCTGGGCTCTATCTGCGAAATAAAACATTTGAGTGAGACTTCTTTCTACATATCAGCAATATCTGAATAAAAACATGTAAAAGCTTGGTCTATCTGATGTCTCATCTTGACACCACTCTGTAGATCGCCGACAATTTGTTCTGAAGGATGGTAAGACAGGGTCCGTGGCATCACAGTATCAGGCACTACAACTCCCGACTCCAGATTCGATATGTCAAGATCAACGGTTTGATCAACAGCATCCTCTGATGTCTCATTTGGTTCCTCGTCAAAGGTAGGAGCGGGTTCCTCCTCTGAGTCGTCAGAAACGTCAAACGACGGGGCTGGTTCCTCTGGTTCCTCTGGCGGTATATGAACGGTTCCACTTGGTCCAGCTTCATCATCGTGAGTACCCACGGTGGGCGTAGGAACATCTAGCGGTCTAGATTCCGGCTCTTGTAACTGACTTTGCTGATACAAGTACATGAGAGCAAGTTCCTCCTCACTCGGCTCGGACGGCAAATGAAATGATTCCCAGAGTTTGTCATAGTCGAATAGGAATCTTTGTCCGGGAAGTTGTTGCGACGGCGTGTGCTTCTGACAATCCACATGATGGACCTGAATCACTTTCCCCAGACACGGTACAAACACCCTTTTTAACGGGCTGGCGTAACCTACGAAAAAACCTTCATTCGCTTTCGCTCCGAATTTACCATCAGCATCTATGAAAGTACACGGAGAGCCAAAAGGTTCTAAGAACTCAAGATTTGGCTTATAGCGATGCAGCAGCTCGAAACAAGTCTTTTTATATTTCTACACTGTCAGAACTCTATTCAATGTATAGCAAGCCGCTGACACTGCTTCACTTCAGAAGAAAATTGGAAGCTTTGAATCGGCCAACATAGTACGTGCGGTCTCGATCAGGGTTCTATTCTTTCGTTCAGCCACACCGTTCTGTTGTGGTGTGTACGGCGCACTGAATTCATGTAGTATCCCCTTCTCGTTGCAGAACTCGTACATTTTGTTATTCTTGAACTCAGTTCCGTCGAATTCTTCTGATCGGCAGCTTGTACACCGTTTCCATCTTTTTGAATAAAACCATCAAAGCATCGAATGTTTCGTCCTTTTTCTCCAAACAAACAACCCATGAAAATCTTGTATAATCATCCGTAACCACCAAACAGTAAGAATCTCCACTGATGCTTTTGACGTTGACCGGCCCGAAGAGATCCATATGCAATCTCTCAAGAGGTAACCGGATAGTGTTGAGCATCTTTGGCGGATGAGACTTCCGTATCTGTTTACCTTTCTTACACGCAACACAATCGTCAGGTAAATGAAAATTCTTAACATTCACACCTTCTACCAAATCGTTGTGCACAAGAAAATTCATTTTACGAACGTGTATATGACCCATTTTTCTGTGCCACATAATTGACTCTTTCTCAGTTTCTTTAGACTTTGTTACAAAACATTGTTTTTGAGGAGTTGTTGGTGTTGCAGTGCTCATGTCTAAAATGTAAAGATCATTAACCCTAGGAGCACGCAACAGCACCAACTCATCAGGGACTTTAAACCCTGTCGTTAAAACCAAACACTCTGTTTTTGTAAAATGTACGCTAATGTCTTTGTCGCAAATTTGTGAAATACTTAACAAATTGTTCGTCAATTCAACAATATAATTCACTTTGTCAAAAGATATGATGCCGTTTGTGAGCTTTCCCTGACCAACAATCCTGCCACCTTGGTTACCAGCAAATCCAACGTAGCTTCCATTAATTGATTTGACATCATATAATAGAGCTAAGGATCCCGTCATATGTCTCGACGCTCCGCTGTCCATGATCCACCTGGATAACACAGACTTGGGCAGCTCCTGCAATCAGCACACAAACACATCAGTTAAACAATGATGCCCATGACTTTTTGGCTTCCGACACTGAACCAAAAACTACATTGCATTTCTCACTTGTTTTTGGAAAGTTAAATGTGACATTTGACTCAATTTCCTTTTTATCTTGTTTTACTTTGTTATGAAGTTTGGGAAATTCCGACAAAAACTGATCGATTTCAGACTCAAACACCGCAACCTCATCTTTCACAAACTGTGACTCATTTTTCAACACACTTTCCATCTTTTTGATCTCACCAGATGGTTTAGATTTCGCGACCCATGACTGATTTTCAAAAGTTTTTGCTTTAGGGTAAAATTTCGAAGTCTTTGGAGATTTAGAAGACTCGCCAATCTCGAAAGTCGATTTTGGCTTATCCTCCGACTTTAATTTTTCACCCCGTTTAAGAATTCGGATCGGCGAAACCAACACTTGTTTATCTTTTGCAACGACCGGTGATTTTGGTCGAGGTTTTTGAATGATTTGTTTTGAAACATTTTTGTTTTCAACCTTAGGTTTTTCAACCTTCGGTTTCTCAACCATTTGTTTATTAACAGCTTTTACCACAACCGGTTTTTCAATCACTTTCTTACACTGCTTTGCCATGTGGCCGACTTCATTGCAGCGATAACACACACGCTTATCATATTCTACAAAAGTGGTTGTGACAGTTTCCACTTTTAGCTTTTGCGCTGCATTGAAGTCGTCCACGGCCTTTTGGCTAAAGATATAATCTTTTTCAATTTCAGTGCTAGGACCAGCGACAAACACATCATCCATCCTATCTTTTGGCTTGACCACCTGCTTAGTCATTTTCTTCTCAAAACCAATACCTTTATTCTTTAACTGATTTTTCTTGTTTTGGTTTTTACCCACCCCCTCTACCTTTTCTGGACTAGTAGGACGTGACGAACCAACTGACTTATTTAGTTTTGAAAAGAAATCATTTTTCTTTAACTCATTTACGCTCAACTCAATCAGCTTAAACACTTTCTGAACATTCTCAAATTTAACATTCTGAAGCGGAAACTCGGTGTTGGAGTAAAGTTTGTCAGACCCAACCATAGTGTAAGCCACCATAATTGAATCATCATCCGTACTTTTATCCGTTTTTGACAAATAACGATCTAAAAAGTTTTCGTCCTCCTCAGAATCACTACCGGACTCCACTGATTTTGCCTTCTCAGATTTCTCACTCTCATCGTCCAACACCTGATCAATAACATTTTTGATAACCTGGGATTCGTTGTCAGTGTCAGACGCAGTGAAAGTGATATCAATGTTATCAGGTAAATCATTCTCAAGTGTTTTCAGTTTGATGTTTAATGCAGCTTCCACTCTATCTGGATATTTCTGTGTATAATGATTCCACATTGGGGGTGGAACACTGTTGTAGGCAGGTGAAGCATGTGGCTGTTGTGGCACTATTTGCTCTAACACATACGATGATGCCACATAACTCATCAATTTCTGATCAATTCTATCATTCTCAATTTTAGTCAACTCAAGCTCTTTTCTCAAAGATGCGATTGTATCTAAATGAAAGTTAACTTCTCTTTGTTTATCAAATAAAGTTGATTGTGCCAACTTTGTTGCTTTATCATTTTCAAGACTCTCTTTTTGTATCATTTTTATTGACCTAGACAATGTGTTATATGCCTCTTTTACTTGCTCTAAGTCAAACTTCACCAAATCTGCATGTTGTTTCAATTCCTGATACTTGGTGTCTTTTTCAAGACACCCCGTGCATGGTTGTGAACAACTTAGACACGGCGTATCGGGGATTGAAACCTTTTCAACTATAATCTCATCCTCACAAACAACTTTACCAACAAGATTTGACTCCGACTCAGACGTTTTGACCAAGTTGACCTCTATGACTCCAGTTTCCTCTCCTAGACCTGACATCTTATCAACTGACTCCTGGAAATCTGTGTCTACCTCTTTCAACTTGCTCATGAATGCTTTATCTGCAATCTCCTTTAGAGCTTCTCCAGTCATCTCTTTCGAAACATCGATTACCTCCTCAACTGCTTCTTTCTCTGCTTCAAATCTCGGACACGTTCCAGTTCTTGGCTCTTCAAAATAATCTGCAAAAGAATCAAAAACGTTAGGAGGTAAAATAGATTTCATTGTATAAACAAATTCCTCCTGCCGTGATTGAAAGTTGAGAAATTCAGTCACTGATTCCCCAGCTTTTTCAGAACTATCTGTAGAAACCTTTTTAACAACCTCCGGAACCATCTGATCAGCAACATCCATAACCTCTTCGATCACAATTTCAGTAACAGAATCAACCATCTTAGTAACTACTTCCTCAACCACCTCAGAATCAGACTCAACTACACTCTCAGAAATTACTTCACCGATATTCTCAGTAACCGCCTCATCGCTAACCTTTGACCCTGCAACTGTCTCGGTAATTTCAACTACCTCAGCCATCATTGCTCGATCATCCTTTCCTGGAACATACTTATCCCAACTAAACCCAGACGCAACTTTTTCATCATCTTGGTTTACGATAAGTGCCTTCTCTGGTTTGTTCTCAATCTGAGGTCTCTGAACAGCAGATTGTTGATTTGGGCGGTGATATATAGCCTGTCTGTAATAATCATTGGTGAACGGGTTCTGATGATTCTGCACTTCACGATTCGGACACTCGCGCTTGAAATGACCTCTTTCTTTGCACTTAAAACAGGTAACTTTTGTCTTATCGAACCCTAATTTCTGAGCAGGACCTGACAGACTGCTTCTACCCGTGATCTCCATAAAGCGTTGTGCTCTTCTAACCAGATTCGCCATACACCACTTTATATCTATCAGTTCCAGTTCTTCCGGATCGATCTGATCGTAATCCTCTTTAGTCATATCGGGATTACCGATCCTACCAGCGACCAATCCTTCATAAGCTTCCAGAACTGATGCCAGTAACGCAATGTGCTGCTTGGCTGCATTCTCGGTGATTTCATTCCCATTCTTGATGTTAACCGCAATGTTACACTGCACACCGGACACAAACGTCTGTTGATTTGACCCTGTAGAACTTTGAGGAGAATTCTGCTCTGTGACTTTGACATTCGGCTCGTAGTTAGCAAATGGAGTCGACTGACTCGACTGATAGGCATTTGGAGCAGCAGAAGAAGTGTTGTCTGCACTAAACCCGGTTTGAATCTTCGGACTCTGAACATTAGTAGCTGCCGGACTATTCTTGTAATACAAAGACACATCCTGTGGCATATTCGCTGAATTCATTTTCTTTATTTTCACTAACTCCAACTCATGAGCTTCAATTTTCTCTATAAACACGCTCAAACTATAGTTCACGAAATCTGAACTATTTTTCAACATCATCAAGTACGTTCCCCATTCCCCATAGGGAAGCGCATCACATAACTTGTCTATCCACTCCTCATTCGTCTTTTAGATATTCAACCTTCTCATCTCTACCACCAAGTGACAATACCTCTCGATAAGCTGCTTTGTCGATTCACCTTTAATTCCCGTGAATATATCAAATTCTTTCTTTATCAGTGCTTTCTTACTCTTGATCATCGACGCACTGCCTTTGAATTTCTGTTCCAAAGCTTGCCATATCGACTGTGCACTATCATCATGCTGTAGCAGAACTAGAATATCCTCTTTTATCGCTTGCTGCAGAATGCTAACCATCTTCTTTTCTGCTTTGAACTCGACCTGTTCCGCCTCTGTAAGACTTGCGATGGTCTTCAACATATTCAACCCGTCTACCGGAGGAACATACTTTCTTTCGATTTTTATCCAGCACTCTAGATGGTTGGCCTGCACCCAGTTTTTGAATCTCCCGGACCATCCTGAATATTCATCCAAACTCATCAATTTAGGAGGTTTCTGCATCGTTCCAAGCTCGTTTTCCAGATTTACATTCTGAATGATGCTAGCAGGACTCTGAATAACTCCACCACTACCCGCAAACATGTTGTAATAATCTTGGCTTTCCATTTTCAGTCGTAACGAAAAAATTTTTCAAACAGTCTGAATAAGCGAACCACACTGGCTGAATAAGTGAACCACAGTGACTGAATAAGCGAACCACAGAAGTAACAATGAGCGAATCACCACTGAACTTTGGAGCGAACCAGAAAGTGTACTAAGAGCGAACCAGACAACTGTCTTTCGAGCGAACCACAGATGACACTGGAGCGAACCAGAAACTGTCGTTCAAGCGATCCAGACGAGCGAACCAGCAACTAAAATAGACATTTCGAGCGGACCAGAATTAAAAACAGGAGCGAACCAGCTTAAACTGTACGTTGGAGCGATCCAGAAAAGCGAACCAAGAGCATGACGTAAGCGCGAACCTATTTCACGAGGGTTTTTGGGTCACTTTTAGGCTGTATTTTGATCTGAATCTTTCGAGGGTTTGTTATTAGTGTATTTCACACCTGTTGTCCAAGTTTCAGTCCATTTCCACCGTTCAAACAGTCCAAATCTACAAAAGTCTGTGTAAAACGCTTCGTATCTAGCAAACTAACTCGCAACCTGGCTCTGATACCAATTGTAGGATCAGTTTTGACCTAACGAGTGAGTCAATCAGAGCTAGTGCTTACTGAAAATGTGGCGGAAACACATTTTCAGCATGATACAAAGAAAAACGTAACAGAATGGAGTAGAAACAGAGAATTCACACTTAAAACACTTTTTCTTCACTTGATAACGCTTGCCGTACGGACAGCAGTTCGACGTGGAGTTCCAAAAGACGTTACAAATGAATAACACACCGGGGGTTATATAGAGTTCTTGGTCCGCTCATGTGACATGTCCACAAGAGCGGTCCAGACAACAAAGCTGGTTCGCTTTTGTGGACACATGCCACAAAAGCGGACCTACAACATTACAACCATAAAATTACACTTCTACCCCTGTACTAACACAAAATGACCTATCTGGACCCTATACATTAAACTATCATTACAAAGACGCAGGCTTTAGACATTGTGCATCAACATAAGCAGAAGTTATGTTTTCATTCTCTTCCCTTGAAAGTGGTTTCAACATCTGATGACCTCCAATCCACTGATCGTTACAACTGCTGATCAAGTCAGAGACTGTTGAAGACTAAAGCACTGCTGATCAATCTACTACTATGGTTCAAGCACTGCTGGATATATCAAGTACCGCTGGAGTCACAACAGTGGAAGGATAAAGAAGTAGTTTAGTTTGTTTATGGAATGAAATGTAATCAGTTGTTAGCATAGCAGTGTTTGTATTAGATCAGTGCTTAGAGTTTGTTAGGAGGTTAGATGTCACTTTCATGGTGATGTCAGCAAAGATGCCACAATGGTTTGTCCATGCCTATAAATAGAACAGTACCGTGTACTGTTCTATTAGCTCTCTTCATCACTTTCATTCATGTACGAACAAATTACTATGAGCTCAGACTGAGGGGGAGTTTGTTACATACTTGCAATTGTAATTGAATTTTGTAATAAATTCAAGCATTCGGTTCAATGTTAAACTTATATGTTGAAAGCAATTCTCATGTTTGATTGTGTGCAAAGTTTGTTATCATTTATATTCCGCTGCATTACTCATTCATCCTTCATCTTAAATCAAACGTAAAACACAATCAATCCAAACTCAGATCCTAACACTACCGCACTACCACTGCCGCTCCGCCGCCGCCGCTCCACTCCGATGTAGAGAGAGATCGAAATTGTAGAGAGAGAGAGATCATCTGGTCGTGCGATGTAGAGAGAGAGATCGAAATTGTAGGGAGTTTGATTTACAGTTTCCTATTTTGAATGGATATAAAGTATTTATTACCCCTATAATTTTCTATTCAGTCCAAAAAAATAAAACAAATTTTACAATTTGGTCCCTATTAATCTCAACCATTAGATCAAAGATCTAATGGTGTAGATTCTTTCTTATCCTTCTCACACTTTTGGTCGTTTTACAGGAACCTTTATATATATATATATATATATATATATATATATATATATATATATATATATATATATATATATGTATGTATATATATATATATATGTATATAAGGGGAGGGTTCATTAGGGAACACTAAAAAAGTGGAAAACCGGGAAACACTCTTAAAATTGTATTTAACTTGTTAAAACTTATTTTTTTTCTATATTTTTTTGGAGCTTTTTCTTATAAATACATGTAGAAACATTTTTAATAAAAAAATTAAAAACTAAAAATAATAAAAAAATGTTTAAAAATTATATATCTTATAAAATTTACATAACATGTTAAAAATCACTTTAAAAAAACATTTGATTATTCGAAATAAAAAATACTTTTTGTAAAAAAATTAGCCTTTTTTTAACTTTTTATTTAAATATTTAGTTTTTGAGTTTTTTTTATTGAAAATGCTTCTACAAAGTATTTATAAGGAGAAGCGACGAAATTTAAAAAAAAAAACTGATTTTTAACATGTTAAGTTAATTTTTTAAAAGTGTACCCTGGTTCCGCACTTTTTTAGTGTTCCCCAATAAACCTCACGCAATATATATGTATATATATATATACATATACATATATATACATATATACATATATATATACATATACATATATATACATATATACATATATATATATACATATACATATACTAGTCACTTACCCGCGCGATGCGGCGGGAGTGGTATCACTTAGGTTGGTGAGTTTAGGGCTATCTACGGGGATGTAGTTTCCAATGTGGCTTGTGACGACGATGGTGGTAGTGTAGCAGAATGTGATGGTCGGTTGAGGCCTTCTTCAGCGGCGAGAATCAGCGATTTGCGGCGATTGGTGGTTTCGTGATGGCGTTTGGTGGTTATTGTGCGACTCAGGAGAAAACAAAGAAAATTGTTTGATTCTAGTTATGTTACCTGAAATAGACGGACTACCTAGGCTTTTGTTGGTTCAAATTGTGATACAAATTCACAAATAACTAACATTAACTACTATATTGTAAGATGTACAAAACATAGTCAAAAATTTCCCAAACAGTCTTAGGTTTGTAAGAGTCCTTAATCTTGAATTCCTAAGGTTTGGAACTGAAATTTGTCACAAAATAAAGGATTTCCTTCAATTAGTTTCTTAAGTTCAACCAGCATCATACCTCGAGCAGATTTAGTATCTCCATATTTGGATAATTGTTCATTCTCCCTAAAGTAGTGATCTATAAAAGTCAGTCAGCAAAGGCGCGATAGATGATGCTTAATACAAAAATTAAAGTAAGATAAATAAGTTCGTTTACAGACAAATGGTTACAAACAAATCAATCGAGTCGTTAATCAAACGATTAAACGCATAAACAAAACAATAAATATGAATTTGTACATTCTGATACATATCTACTTAGAGGTGGCAGTTTTTTTATTTTTTTATTAACCATGCCGCTGCGCTCGTTGCGGCTGCCCTCACCGCGCCGCTGCGGCTGCACTTGTTGCGCTCGCATGCTCACTGCACCGATCAAATTTTAGTAAAGTACACGGATGGTAAGCCAGAGACAACTGAGGTGATGGCACCAAGCAAGAATGACACAGTGCTGAACACTGCTGTTCCCTTTTACCCTGCATATACCAAACAAACTTGCGATTAGTTTATGCACAGCTATTCATAATCATTTTATCATGAAATAAGGATACCTGAACAAATGTCTCGCTCGACCAATAGTTTCCCTTGACGCATTATGCAAGGTTCGCTCGGTCAAACAACTCAAGCAAATGTTTTCTATGTTTTTTAGGGGGAAGATGAGTGCATCTCTCCACAGGGCATACAAGACACAGGTCATTGGCGGAAGCCCGCCAAATTTAACATATAAAGTTTTTTTATATGTTAAATATGGCGAGCTGCCGCCAATAACCTGTGTCTTGTATGCCCTGTGGAGAGATGCACCCATGTTCCCCCTAAAATGCAAAGAAAACATTTGCTTGAGTTGTTGGATAGATTACACAGGCTCAGTTTTTGCATCACAGCCTCAAAACACTTTCAGTTCAGATAGATTACACAGGCTCAGTTTTTGCATCACAGCCTCAAAACACTTTTAGTTCAGACAGATTAAGAACACAAGGTCAGCTTATGCATCATAGACTCAACACTTTTAGTTCAGACAGATTAAGAACACAAGCTCAGCTTTCGCATCACAGCCTCAAACACTTTCAGTTCAGACAGATTAAGAACATTTGGACGGAAGATGTATAACCTTGTAAAGGGTAAAAGGGTTTGTGTTTTCTTGTTCCTTAAGAGTTGTACATTGTGCATTAAGTGTTTTTTCAACACCTTGTTCAATTACCATCTTGTCCTTCACATATGTTTATTAAGGATATCATTTGGCAAATCAGGCATTAACTCTTTTTATAAGTGAGCCGTTTGCCTCGAATCGGTGGATCTCTCCACAGGGCATACAAGACACAGGTCATTGGCGGCAGTCCGCCAAATTTAACATATAAAGTTTTTTTATATGTTAAATATGGCGAGCTGCCGCCAATAACCTATGTTTTGTATGCCCTGGGAGAGAAGCACCCATGTTCCCCCTAAAATGCAAAGAAAACATTTGCTTGAGTTGTTGGATAGATTACACAGGCTCAGTTTTTGCATCACAGCCTCAAAACACTTTTAGTTCAGACAGATTAAGAACACAAGGTCAGCTTATGCATCATAGACTCAACACTTTTAGTTCAGACAGATTAAGAACACAAGCTCAGCTTTCGCATCACAGCCTCAAACACTTTCAGTTCAGACAGATTAAGAACACAAAATCCGGAGTACACAACAAGAGTAATTTGCCACGAAACTTAAACAACCTTTAAGTCTCTATAAATAATTCAGGGATATCTACACTCTACTCACACTTTACAGCCTCAAACACTTTCAGTTCAGCTTTCTCTCAATGCTCACACATCTCACAAAACAACATCACATCTCACAAAAAGGGATGCCAAAAGCAGGGAAGTACAATCTACAGGAAAAAGCAACACTTTACTTTTGTGTGAAAGACAGCTTGCTTGCTGCAGTCTCTATAATATATCAACACTCTTCCATACACTGTTTGAAAGACAGCATGCTTGAAAGACAGCATGCTTGCTTCAGTCTCTATAAATAATTCAGGGATATCTACACTCTACTCACACTTTACAAACTCTCAACTACACTCAACTGGAAGACTCAGACATGTAATTGAGAGATGAACACAACTACGGGTAAAGCCATGGCTGCAACACACGGTTGCAAAGTGAGAACTATGCAACCTGGATATTGCCCCGCCAAGATGCTACTCGGATCTTCTATGTACCCTCAAAATACAATCATCATCACAGTCTATTGTGTTATGTAACCTCGCTTTAAAGCATGATGTACAAGAGTATTTTTCCACTAAACTTAAACAACCTTTAAAGCATGACCTAAATATCATAATTATCACACAACCATGACACTTATCAGTCCCAAAAATGAAGGAAAGGATCAAAATATAACAGAACAAAGTAAAATCAAAACTACAAAAACAATTTATCCTTTCACTATGTCATATCTGAAATTAATCTAACTATCATCACCAAAAATACAAATTCAAATATCACAAAACTTTCAACCTAATTTGAAATAACCGCATCTACTAACAAATCTACATCAAGATTAAAGATAAGAATCACAAAAGAACATGGTAAGATATATAACACTCATTGCAACTTATCAGAACATCAAACGGATCCCTTGTTCAAATCTGTGGATCCCTTGCCAGATAAAGCTTGTGATACATCTCATGAAACCCTAGATCTGCTCATCGAGCATCCCACAGAACAAACTAAAATCAAAAATACATTACAATCTATCTTTTCACTATTCCATATCTAAATGACCTAAATATCATAATTATCACACAACCATGACACTTATCAGTCCCAAAAATGAAGGAAAAGATCAAAATATAACAGAACACAGTAAAATCAAAACTACAAAAACAATTTATCCTTTCACTATGTCATATCTGAAATTAAGCTAACTATCATCACCAAAAATACAAATTCAAATATCACAAAACTTTCAACCTAATTTGAAATAACCGCATCTACTAACAAATCTACATCAAGATTAAAGATAAATCAACATTTAGAACCTAACCTGAGTCAATTCATCACAAAACACATGAGAAAATCCTTCGTAAACCTCAGATTTCGTCCTTCGAACATCCGTCAACCGCTTCACCTGAAAAGTAAGAATCACAAAAGAACATGGTAAGATATCTACTAACAAATCTACATCAAGATTAAAGATAAAGCAACTTATCAGAACATCAAACGGATCCCTTGTTCAAATCTGTGGATCCCTTGCCAGATAAAACGGATCCCTTGTTCAAATCTGTGGATCCCTTGCCAGATAAAACGGATCCCTTGTTCAAATCTGTGGATCCCTTGCCAGAACATCTCATAAAACCCTTGATCTGCTCATCAAACGGATCTGGTGATAGATCTCATGAAACCCTAGATCGCCGAGAAGAGAGAGAAGAGAGAGAGAAGAGAGAGAGAAGATCTGATGTTGTTTTGTGAGATGTGTGAGCATTGAGAGAGAAAGCATATGGTGATCCGTGTGAAGTCAAATGGACGGTCCCGATGTTGATCCGTGTGAGAAAGTAAAACAATTGGACGGCAGATGTATACCCTTGTAAAGGGTAAAAGGGTTTGTGTTTTCTTGTGCCTTAACAGTTGTACATTGTGCATTAAGTGTTTTTTCAACACCTTGTTCAATTACCATTTTTTTAACTTTATCACACGGATCAGACATGTACTTTTAGATCTGTGAATCGGTGATAATACTTTTACAACTGGAAGACTCAGACATGTAATTGAGAGATGAACACAACTACGGGTAAAGCCATGGCTGCAACACACGGTTGCAAAGTGAGAACTATGCAACCTGGATATTGCCCCGCCAAGATGCTACTCGGATCTTCTATGTACCCTCAAAATACAATCATCATCACAGTCTATTGTGTTATGTAACCCCGCTTTAAAGCATGATGTACAAGAGTATTTTTCCACTAAACTTAAACAACCTTTAAAGCATGATGTACAGCTGTTTTAAGCACAAGAAACACATATGTAACCTCACAGGCTCAGCTTATGCATCATAGCCTTAACAGTTTCAGTTCAGACATATTAAGAACACAAGCTCAGCTTATGCATCATAGAGTCGACAGGCTCAGCTTATGCATCATAGCCTCACAGGCTCAGCTTATGCATCATACCCTCACAGGCTCAGCTTATGCATCATAGAACACTTGGGAAACATCCAAGCCATCTAGGTCGTATAACTTAGGACCTTAGTCCGACAACCATCAAACTCTGCCATCTGTCCGGCCCTTAGAAACACCTTTGTCTTACTAATCTGCATTTGACATATAAACAAACAAGTAAACATTAAAAAAATTAAAAAGGTAAATCCTAACTAAAACATCGGATGTAGGAAATAACCGCATCTACTAACAAATCCACATCAAGATTAAAGATAAATCAACATTTAGAACCTAACCTGAGTCGATTCATCACAAAACACATGCGAAAATCCTTCGTAAACCTTAGATTTTCACAAAACCATGACACTTATCAGTCCCAAAAATGAAGGAAAAGATCAAAATATAACAGAACAAAGTAAAATCAAAACTACAAAAACAATTTATCCTTTCACTATCCCGAAAAATGAAAAAATATATCAAAACATCCCACAGAACAAACTAAAATAAAAAGTACATAACAATCTATCTTTTCACTATTCCATATCTAAAATTGACCTAACTATCATAATTTTCATTGAACTACAACACTTATCATCCCCAAAAATGACCTAAATATCATAATTATCACAAAACCATGACACATATCAGTCCCAAAAATGAAGGAAAAGATCAAAATATAACAGAACAAAGTAAAATCAAAACTACAAAAACAATTTATCCTTTCACTATCCCGAAAAATGAAAAAATATATCAAAACATCCCACAGAACAAACTAAAATAAAAAGTACATAACAATCTATCTTTTCACTATTCCATATCTAAAATTGACCTAACTATCATAATTTTCATTGAACTACAACACTTATCATCCCCAAAAATGACCTAAATATCATAATTATCACACAACCATGACACTTATCAGTCCCAAAAATGAAGGAAAATATCAAAATATAACAGAACAAAGTAAAATCAAAACTACAAAAACAATTTATCCTTTCACTATGTCATATTTGAAAGAACTTACAACAATGCAAGAGGGAGATGTGAAAAGCCGACAAAAATTTTAAAACCTTGATGTGAGAGCCGAGAAACAACGCAAGATCCGAATGCAAAGAGTTGATATATTCTGAAATCGAAGTAAATAGAAGTTGTTAAGTTGATGTTTTGAAAGTAGGATTATTCAACTGAGATAAACTTACAATTTCAGTTGAGTGTAGTTGAGAGTTTGTAAAGTGTGAGTAGAGTGTAGATATCTCTGGATTATTTATAGAGACTGAAGCAAGCAGTGCTGTCTTTCAAACAGTGTATGGAAGAGTGTTGATATATTATAGAGACTGCAGCAAGCAAGCTGTCTTTCACACAAAAGTAAAGTGTTGCTTTTTCCTGTAGATTGTACTTCCCTGCTTTTGGCATCCCTTTTTGTGAGATGTGTGAGCATTGTGAGAGAAAGCATATGGTGATCCGTGTGAAGTCAAATGGACGGTCCCGATCTTGATCCCTTTTTGTCTGTAGCATAAGTCAAATGGGTTAAGATCAGTTAAAAAACAAAAAGCATAAAAATAACAAAACACATCATAAAACACAAAATATAGTCAAGTTTATATTCTCTCAGTAGCATAGCATGTTAAAAATTAATATTCAAGGCTTAGAAATTACCAAAAAAGAGCGAAAAACCGACTGAATTCGAATCTCAGCCCATTCTTGACACTAATGCTCCGTTAGTTCTCGCAAAGTCAACCATCATAAAAAGAAATCAAGTATTAGTAAAGATTTGATATTAGTTATAACCAGTACACTATTAACTTAAAATAAATTTAATATAAATCACATTTTGTCAAGTTGCAAATATAAAAACCTTTATTATAAAAAAAAAGAAAAGAAAATTGATGAATGATGATAAACTTTACTTTACCTCTGCTTGAGTGAGCATGAGACCACTAAGTGAGGGAACATTCTGCATATGAAGCCCCCATCGATTCGAATGAAGCAGCGTTCAGCGTCGCCAAAGCCAATTCCGAGACTCTCCAAGCAGATACACTTTCTCCGGCAGCCAGAAGATCGGAGTGAGCTTGTTCTGTAATAATAGTGATCGTGACAGTCGTTAACCAAAGGTATAACTAATTAAATTCAAATCCTAAAAAAAGGTTTCCTTGCGAGTTGCGAGTGACATACCTGAGTCGATTCATCACAAAACACATGCGAAAATCCTTCGTAAACCTCAGATTTCGTCCTTCGAACATCCGTCAACCGCTTCACCTGAAAAGTAAGAATCACAAAAGAACATGGTAAGATATATAACACTCATTGCAACTTATCAGAACATCAAACGGATCCCTTGTTCAAATCTGTGGATCCCTTGCCAGATAAAGCTTGTGATACATCTCATGAAACCCTAGATCTGCTCATCGAGCATCCCACAGAACAAACTAAAATCAAAAATACATTACAATCTATCTTTTCACTATTCCATATCTAAATGACCTAAATATCATAATTATCACAAAACCATGATACTTATCAGTCCCAAAAATGAAGGAAAAGATCAAAATATAACAGAACAAAGTAAAATCAAAACTACAAAAACAATTTATCCTTTCACTATGTCATATCTGAAATTAATCTAACTATCATCACCAAAAATACAAATTCAAATATCACAAAACTTTCAACCTAATTTGAAATAAGCGCATCTACTAACAAATCTACATCAAGATTAAAGATAAGAATCACAAAAGAACATGGTAAGATATATAACACTCATTGCAACTTATCAGAACATCAAACGGATCCCTTGTTCAAATCTGTGGATCCCTTGCCAGATAAAGCTTGTGATACATCTCATGAAACCCTAGATCTGCTCATCGAGCATCCCACAGAACAAACTAAAATCAAAAATACATTACAATCTATCTTTTCACTATTCCATATCTAAATGACCTAAATATCATAATTATCACACAACCATGACACTTATCAGTCCCAAAAATGAAGGAAAAGATCAAAATATAACAGAACAAAGTAAAATCAAAACTACAAAAACAATTTATCCTTTCACTATGTCATATCTGAAATTAAGCTAACTATCATCACCAAAAATACAAATTCAAATATCACAAAACTTTCAACCTAATTTGAAATAACCGCATCTACTAACAAATCTACATCAAGATTAAAGATAAATCAACATTTAGAACCTAACCTGAGTCGATTCATCACAAAACACATGAGAAAATCCTTCGTAAACCTCAGATTTCGTCCTTCGAACATCCGTCAACCGCTTCACCTGAAAAGTAAGAATCACAAAAGAACATGGTAAGATATCTACTAACAAATCTACATCAAGATTAAAGATAAAGCAACTTATCAGAACATCAAACGGATCCCTTGTTCAAATCTGTGGATCCCTTGCCAGATAAAACGGATCCCTTGTTCAAATCTGTGGATCCCTTGCCAGAACATCTCATGAAACCCTTGATCTGCTCATCAAACGGATCTGGTGATAGATTCAAACGGATCTAGTGATAGATCTCATGAAACCCTAGATCGCCGAGAAGAGAGAGAAGAGAGAGAGAAGAGAGAGAGAAGATCTGATGTTGTTTTGTGAGATGTGTGAGCATTGAGAGAGAAAGCAATAGATCGCCGAGAAGAGAGAGAAGAGAGAGAGAAGAGAGAGAGAAGATCTGATGTTGTTTTGTGAGATGTGTGAGCATTGAGAGAGAAAGCAATTGGTGATCCGTGTGAAGTCAAATGGACGGTCCAGATCTTGATCCGTGTGAGAAAGTTACAAAATTGGACGGCAGATGTAGAACCTTGTAAAGGGTAAATGGTTTTGTGTTTTCTTGTGCCTTAACAGTTGTACATTGTGCATTGAGGGTGTTTTCAACACATTGTTCAATTACCATTCTGTCCTTCCTATATCCTTATTAAAGTAGTATAGATATATATATATATATGTATATATATATATATATATATATATATAGGGGGCTGCTAGAATGAAAACCACCTCGAGTTGTAAGAACCGCGAGAACTACACCCCACGGGTGGGCGTTCACCATGATTTTTTTTACAACTAGATGTGTATATTATAAACACAGCCGTAAAAAAAATTTTAAACGCCGCGGCCGAGGGGGTAGTTTTTTACACCACAAGTTTGGTGTTTTTAATTTTTTTCTTTTTTCTTTTTTTTTTCACCAAACTTGTGGTGTAAAAAACTACCCCCTCGGCCGCGGCGTTTAAAATTTTTTTTTACGGCTTTGTTTATAATATACACATCTAGTTGTAAAAAAAAAATCATGGTGAACGTCCACCCGTGGGGTGTAGTTCTCGCGGTTCTTACAACTCGGGGTGGTTTTCATTCTAGCGGCTCCCTATATATATATATATATATATATATATATATATATATATATATATATATATATATATATATATATACATACATATATATATAGGGTAAGGTTCATGCGAGAACCACCCTTATTGCGTGAACCGCGAGAACCAATGTGAACACAAAATAAAATCTAAAAAAAATCTAAAAGGCACTTGATTTTTTTTATTTTTTTTAATATTTTTCTTCAAAAATTCTCTATATTTCGTTACCGTAAAAAAAAAAAAAAAAAAAAAAAAAAAAAAAAAAAAAAACGTTTTTTTTTCGACTAACAGTTATCAATGCACATGTGCATATGTATCATTACTTCGACAAATTCGGTAATACGTTAGCAGGAATAGACAATTGCATTTTAACTTACAATACCATTAGTAATACACTACTTTTTACATTACCAATATTCAAAATGCACATGTGCATCATTAGGTATAACCATGATATAACGTGTTATGGTACAAAAAGTTTGTGATTTTGAATGGAGAAGTAGGCCCATATACATGTTTTTTGGTTAGTTATATCTAGTGGTTGATGGTTTGGTTATAGTTGTCAATTTATGATGTAATATGTTGATTGGATGGTATAAATGGTGTTTACGTACATGTAATAAAGTGAAAATATTGTTAATGGTATTGTATTATGGATGGTATGACGTAAAGGTATTGTATTATGGATGGTAGGAGGTAATGGTAGTGTATTATGGATGGTATGATATATGAAAGGTAAAGTGTATTCAAAGTAGTGTACCAAGACACCATATTTCATGTTGATACATATAAATGCACATGTGCATTTCTAATATTGGTATTGTAAAAAGTAGTGTATTACATATGGTAGTGTAAATGAAAGTGCAATTGTCTAATATGTGTAACGAATTACGGAATTTGTCAAAGAAATGACAAAAATGCACATGTGCATGCTTGTGTATTATGGATGGAATGATAGATGAAAGAGAAAGTAGTGTACCAAAACACCTTGTTTCATGTTGACACATATAGATGCACATGTGCATTTCTAATATTGTTAACGTAAAAAGTAGTGTATTACACGTGTTAGTATAAATGAAAGTGCAATTGACTATTATTTGTAATGAATTACGGATTTTGACAAAGAAATGATACATATGCACATGTGCATGGATAACTGTTACTCGAATTTTTTTTTTTTTGAAAATTTTTTTATTTTTTTTATTAACAAAATATAGCGATTTTTCCAAAAAAAAAAATAGTAAAAAAAATTAAAAAAAAATTTTCTTGGTGTTTTTTAGATTTTTTTAGGAATTACTGTTTCTGTTCACACTGGTTCTCGTGGTTCTCGCAATAAAGGGTGGTTCCTAACGGATCTTTGTCCTATATATATATATACATATATATATGGGACCGCTAAAATGAAACCACCTCTAGTTGTAAGAACCATGAGAACTACACCGTACGGGGCGAGTTGGACCAAATTTTTTTTCATAAACGTAGATTTGTGTATTATAAACACATTTGTAAAAAAAAATCAAAGAAAAAAAATGTTGTGTGTAGTTTTGAGCACCACAAGTTTGTGTTTACGGGTACCGTAAATTTTAAATAAAATGTACGGTACCCGTAAACACAAACTC
The DNA here is from genome assembly GCF_002127325.2 of Helianthus annuus. Taxonomy (NCBI): domain Eukaryota; kingdom Viridiplantae; phylum Streptophyta; class Magnoliopsida; order Asterales; family Asteraceae; genus Helianthus; species Helianthus annuus. The sequence continues at coordinate 27,256,631 of NC_035436.2, forward strand.
CGTAAACACAAACTTGTGGTGTTCAAAACTACACACACGACATTTTTTTTTGAATTTTTATTTACAAATGTGTTTATAATACACACATCAACGTTTGTGAAAAAAATTTGATCCAACTCGCCCCGGATCAAAAAGTTCTCATGGTTCTTACAACTGGAGGTGGTATTCGTTTTAGCAGTCCTTTGTATATATATATATATATATATATATATATATATATATATATATATATATATATACAGGATTAGGTTCATTTGTGAACTAATCAGGACCATTGATTTCCTTTTTAATTGTTAAGGGTAGTATTGTAATTATACAATAAATTAGTTTTAAATCTTTATTTTAATCATTGAGTTTCAGTTACACTTTTAATTTTGGTAGTTTTATTAAATTGCATAATTATCTTCTCCATCTATCTTAATTCAAAACAATTTTATTTTCCATTTCTCTATACATTCATGTCGTTCAACAGGCCCTTGATAAGGGATAACCATATTCACACAAGACTATGAAGTATTATTTTTTAGTACATGAATTCATATGTTTGTGTTATTTAATTTTTTTAATTGCGTATTCATGCAAGAATGGATTATTTACAGAACGTTTGATTACATATTATTTTTTATTTTTGGATTAAATATTCAATTTTTTTTATAACTGCATATCCATGATTATTCTTCATGTACTCATGATGAATCTTGTGTGATAATGTACACGTGTTCTGAACATAGGTGTGATACTGTACATATGTGTGCATACGTGTTAAGAATATAACTTGTTAATGTATATACACATACACACACACACACACACACACACACACACACATATATATATATATATATATATATATATATATATATATATACGTGTTGAGACTATTATGTACACATATATACAACGCCAAACAATCATCTCAGAAGTATATTATGAATGCACATTACAAATCAGATATGTACACATAAAGAAGATGATCGAATGGAACAATATTCGTTAATGTACATATATGTACATACGCTTTTAAATGGTGATTACGTATAATACATATATGTACATTCACTTCTACAGTTTTTTAATCATATTCTAGATGGAACAATATATTATATAATGGTTATATTTTTTTAGAATTAAAAAATTAGTTAATTGGTGAGAAAAAAAAAGAGAGAGAATGTAATTAATTATCTAATTGGAGAGAGAAGTAGCTAATAATTACCTTTATACCCTTTTGATTTATTTTTTACATATAAATAATTACAAAACTTCCATTATTAAGATTTCGAAGATCTACACAATTAATGGCTCAGATTAGTTCACACAGTTCACTCTCAACCTAATGTTTACTCTAGAACCCTACTGTGTGTATATATATATATATATATATATAGGGTAAAATCATAACCAATTTGAGTTGGGAGAAACATGAGAAGAAGGCCTTCCCAAAGAATTTCATTCTATAAGGGGGTAGGGGCGGGGCGCCATTAGTCATCACTCACTACTTCCAATCAAGTTCCGCAATGTCATCAAGCATTATTCCATCACTAGTGATGGATTTTAGTGGAAATTCTCATCACTTATGATGGAATTCCATCATTCACAATTTTTTTTTAAATTATAAATTAACAATCAAACACTAAAATTATAAATTTCATTTAAATTAAAAACAATATTTCTAAAAATATTTTAGACTACAACTTAAAAATAAAAATATAAAAATAAAAACATACATAAAGAAAACCTACTCCCCGTCTGAATCAGGAAATTCCAAACCAAATAACCTACTAGTTCAATTAAATCGTATCTCAACCGAAAGTGAATTTCTTCATTACGCAAGTCTTGTTTGACTTCTGTAACAACCCGACCGCGTAATACAACAAACTGCGACGGAAACGTCGGGGAGACATGTCACAGAATCATTGTTTCACAACACATGGTATTTAGAGTTTTATTTTATATCATTAATAGACTAATTGTTTTGAAACAAACTGTAGGATCGTTTGCACGACCAAAATGAGTCGTTCAGAAGAGTTCTTGTCAATTCAAGAGGCGGAAACTAATGAATTTACTTTGAGACAGCTTGATATTCACTCTAATTGTCTTTTTGATTGATATAACAACGTTTTACAGCGAGTAGACACTTCAGTAGCACTTCTGCTCTAGAATCAGAAAAGTTACAAATGAATAGGTCAAGGCACATATATATAGGCAGTTGATTTCGTACGAAATGGGCAAAAGCCATTTCGTGCGAAATGGTCACAAACCCATATATCTCGGATTTCGTGCCCTGATCTTTCTAATCTAGTACAAGACTCGATACAAGACGAAGTCGACAGACATATGCACCAACAGACTCCCCCTTGGATGTTGAAGAAGTCTTCAATGTTGAGTCTTCAATGTCTTTAGTCTTTATCAGTCTTCTCGTGCTCTCCAAAGTATCTGACAGTTGTAAATCATCCTCTCTTCTTCTCTTTCTCTTTTCTAGATCTTAATCCTAGCTCACAACCATTCATACTCCCCCTTGAATGTTGATCTATTTTTCAATAATCCTTCAGGATCAGAAACTGGCTCTATCAAATGTTATCCCAAGATCTGTGGCTGGCTCTTACGTCTTTAGACTCCCCTTTTTGCTAGCAGACTTCCCCTTAAGATATTCCGGGATCGCAATCTGACATAGCTTTTGTTCTTGGATCGTGACCTGGCTCACACTCTGCTCAGGCTATATCCGGAAAGTCTTCAGACATCAAAACCTAGCTCTATCAATTCTGTTTCCTGCACAATCCTCTACCTCAAAATAAATTTCACAAATTTAACAATTTGACAAATTTATAAATCACTTGCAGGAATCCGTTTTCAAAATGATTTAACATTTAAAATCTTTGATGACCACTTGTAGGCAAAACATTTTTCTAAACACACTCTCCCAAACCTGTTCATCATGTTTAGCTCTTGGAATTTTGACAATCAGCTATTCATCATCAGTTGTCAAAAATCTTTTTGGATTTTTCAAAATTTTAAGCTAAAAACACAATATTTTTGGATTTTTGTTTTTAATGAAATGCAGAAAAGAAATATTTACAAACAATATTTTTGTGAGTTTGTGTAAGAGGATCATATCAGGTTTTGAGACAAATCACCAACACCATTAAGCTATAAATCATTTTTAAGTTCTAAACGATTCACTTAGATTGTCAGTATACTGATCCACTTCAATTTTCACACAAAGTTCAATTGTTTCGAGATACGAGATTAGTGTTTTAAGCACTAACTTATTCGCGTGTACCACCTCAGAATATACTCCTGTATCCAGATTTCTATATTCAGTCTTACAAGTGAGTGTACACTAATGATATCTGTAAACAGGTAATGCGAGACCATGAGAGCTCAGGTTAGAACTTCCGTTCAGACAAAGAGATGATGGCTCGTCTTTCGGTGTGTCCCGTTTGGGGATCTTTTCTTCAACAACACATGAATAGCATTTTTCAATGTTTCATCATTTTTTATGTTGTGGGCTGGCTTTAAAATTAAAGCTTATGCAAAGTATTATACGAGGACTAGGCTATTGCTCCCGCAAAATCAGAAGTCCTGGTATAATACCCCAGATATCACTACGCACAAAGACCTAGTATGTCAGAAATAGAAAATCTTTCAAACAAGATTTCGGGGGTTACCCATATATCCGAGAGATGTTCCCCACGAGATAAGTAAGTATTCGTATTTAGGTTTATATCTCGAAAAAAATCTACTAAATGAGTAAAAACCTACTGGCATATCATCAGTGAGATCGTTTATCACATTTAACTTTCCAAATCTTTAGCGTGTTCTGATAGTCCACTAATGTACCATCATTTCCTCTATTTCTCAACAAAACTCATTTTTTTTCATTTTCAATGTTTTTGGCGGACTATCATTTCCTCTATTTCTCAACAAAACTCATTTTTTTCATTTTCAATGTTTTTGGCTTTTTCTGGTTTTATCATGTTTTTGGATTTTTCAAATTTTCGAAATTTCTAAATTTTTACTCCCCCTAAAATCAAAATATATTTCAATTTTGATTTTCAAGGAAAATTTGAAAACAAACTGTACAAATAAACTGACAACTGTTGTGAATTACATCAATTCGTCATTTACTTGGCGTAAACAATCAGAACTCCCCCTGACAACAAACTATTTTCTCGTTTTGATTTCAAAACACTTAAGTTTGTTTTAATCAAAATGGTTTTTCCGGAAAATTAGTTTTGTTGACAAACACAGACCATTTGTAGGTTAGCGGACAAACTTCATCATTTTGTTCATTTTTAATGACCATGATTAAGTTCAATTGAATGTAAGTTAAATCAAGTTCAATTAGTTTTGTTGACAAACACAGACCACGTAAAATTTTACTTTTCTTTCACTTGAATGTAAGTTAAATCAAGTTCAATTTAATGACCATGATTAACCACCTATAGATGAAAACTTCTTTTTCAATCAAACATTTTCAAGAATGATGCCGATTCCTGCTCCACGATTACCAACTTGGGAGCTCCGGCAAGTCAGGATTTTACATATGAAATACTGACATCCAAGCCTGACCAAACTTGGATGTGTCCTTCTCAGTTTCAACTGAGGTTTCAACATTTTTTTTTCTTCATAAAAATCTTTCACCCCTTTGGCCTTACCCTTGACCATTTTTCCAAAATTTTGCTTCACTTTTCCATTAAACGCTTTTACGACATCAAAGTCTTTCTTTTCAGAATAGAATTGATTCGAGATCTCAACTTTTCCAACTTTTTGTTTAAAATTTTCAGTCCTCAATGGTGGAAAATTCACATCATCCATTGGAGGAACTGAATTTTCACTTTTAACCTCAACATGTGGCTCCTCTGACTTTGTGGAATCAGATTCATCGCTAGATTTCACATTTGATTTCTTAATGACCCATGTTTGGTTGTTAAGATTCACTCTTCTTCTGTAAAATCTTTTCGAACATTCACCAACTTCATATTTCGAATTTTTAAACACTTTAAATTTTTCAGTTGATGGTTCGGTTTTATCAACAACTTTCTCTTTGAGTTTAGAAACAACTTCCTGTTTGGTTTTGGTTGCCTTTGGACAATTCCAGGCAATGTGACCAACTTCTTGACATCTGTAACAAGTTCTTGTTTCTTTTCTCTATTAGCTCCATTCTTTATTCCCTCTTTCTTCTTAGCAAGGAATTCTTTATTCGATTGCTTCCAGAATGAGCTCTTTGCTTCTTCTTCCGAACTTGCTTCTGAAACAAATACGGTTTTTGGTTTATAAGTTTTCTCATTTTTATGATTTTTTGGTGTAACAAAACCAAGACCTTTCTTTTTGAAATTACCATTATGGTTTGGTTTCTTTTGAAAACCTGAACCAGAACCGTAACCTCTTTTCTTGTTTAGCTTTTGTTGAACTCATGTAGTGTACTTTTTAGGTATTTCATTAAGATTTACATCTTTTATTTCAGAAATATTAATTTCTGTTAATTTGGAAACCTTTTTGATCTTTTCAATCTGAACACTTCTTATTGGAAATTTCTCATCAGAATATAATTTGTCTGAATCATTCAAAGTATATGCTACTTTGAATATTTCATCATTCAAATTAGATTTTGATAATAAGAATTCTTTATTGTAAACCCGTTTGACCGACGATTTTGAACTGTCAACTAATGAACTCAAACTCTTGGATTCGGATTTTGACTCTGACTCCTCATCTTTATCCAACACCTGATCGACCACTTTCTTTATTAACTCAGACTCATGATCAGTGTCAGACGATGTGAACGTGACGTCAATGTTTTCTGGTAACTCATCAGTTGTTTCGGATTTTAACTTTATATTGACAGCCTTTTTGACTTCCTCCTCATTCGGTTTTCTGGGAGAATAACCTTCCCAGATCGGAGGCGGACACTTGTTATAACTGACACTCTGTTTCTTACTAGTATCGTTTTCTTCAGTCTTCTCATCTTGAAATGCTTCAAAACCTGCAAAAGTTGGATAAATTCTGTCAATCAAATAATCAGAACTTGAATAACTTTGTAACAATCTTCTATTCCTTTCATTTTCGATCTTTTCTGTCTCCAACTCTTGCTTCAACCTGGCACATTCTTCAATATAGTGATTGATAGCCTTTTGCTTAGACATCATCACTGCATTCATCATGGTTAACACATCTTCCATTTCTGAATTTGTCTTTTACAAACTGTTCATTGTTCTATTCAACACATCGTACGATTCTTTCACATAATTGACATTAAACAACAATTTTTCTTTCATCTTTTCCTACTCACTATATTTCTCATCCTTATCTTCACAAAGTTTGCACGTTTCCAAGCATTTTAAACACGGTTTGGTGACTTCAACAATCTTTTCAATTTCGATTATCTTTTCAACTTCAACCACTTTCTCAGCTTCAACCACTTTCTCAGCGACTTTAACTTCTTCACTTTGTTCAGAGTTCTCTTCCTGAACAAGATTCTCGAGGTTTACTCTTTTCTGATTCTTTGCTGCTCGCTTGTCTTTCAGCTTCTCCAATCTATCTGCAAAATAAAAATTAAAACTTTCAGGAGATAATTGAGTTTTTCCAATGTTTATTTGAATTTCTTCTTCATCATCACTACTATCAGTTGATGATTGATCAAACACGTGGGTCTTTTCTGAACTATCATCTGAAGAAATAAATTCTTCATCATTGCTTTTTCCATCATTATTATCAAACACCTTCATGCATTCTTTCATTAAATCAGGTTCTTGAACTATTTGTGCAATGAATGCTCCTAACTTTAAATCAGGTGGAACATATTTGTCCCAGCTAAAACCTTCTGCCACTTTTCATCATCTTGATCTATTATACCATAAAGAGCTCTCTTTGATGACTCTTCGATCGCCTTCTTTGATGATTCTTATTGTTGATACAGTTGTTGAGCAACTTGTTGATAAATTGCTTTCCGATAGTAATCATTATTCCGAACAGATTCTGAGCTCCTCCTGCTTCTTGATTGGTACATTCCCTTTTGAAATGACCTTTTTCCCTGCATCGAAAACACGTAACTTAAGATTTATCAAAACCCAAAGTAGAAACATTAGCATCACGGAAGTCATCTCTTCCTGTAATCATTTTAAACTTTTCAGCTCTCATCAATACACTCGCTAAACACCACTTAATATCCATAAGCTCCATTTCTTCAGCATCGATCTAATCATAATCCTCTTTGGTCAACATAGGATTTCCGATCCTTCCTGCAACCAATCCCTCATATGATTCTAACACTGTAGCTAGTAATGCCATATGACCTTTAGCAACTTCTTCAGAGAAGACCATTCTGAAGATGCAACGCGATGTTTCAGTGTAAAACATGACCATTACTGTTGTTTGAGCTTTGGAACTGATGACTTAAGGTTGAAACTTTCGGATTAACAATTGAGTATGAAGAAAAACCACTGTTGCTACTTGGACTTTGATTAACTAATCCAGATGAGTTTTCTGCACTGAAAGCGGTTTGGACCTTCGGACTTGCTTCAACATCCTGAACACTTCCTTTGTAATATATCTTGATGTCTTGTTGACCACTTGGATTGTTCATTCTAGCAATCTTTTGTTGTTCAAGATCTTGTCCTTCAATCTTTTCAATAAACTGGGAAATTGTCAATTTGTCATATTCTCCAGTGTTTTTTAAGATCATCAAATATGTACCCCATTCTTTCTGAGGTAAAGCATCTTCTAATTTGTCAACCCATTCTTCTAGATCTTTGTTAATATCCAACAGAGACATTGATCTTACTAAATGACAATATCTTTCAATCAGCTTCTTTGAAGATTCTCCTGGCAAACTCATAAACAAGTCAAATTCTTTCTTTAACAATGATTTCTTACTCCTGATCATCTTCTCACTTCCCTCAAACTTAATTCGATGTGCTTCCCAAATCGAATGTGAAGTATTATCATGTTGGAGTAATATAAAGATGTCTTCTTTCACAGCTTGCTGGAGTAGAGTTATCATCATCTTTTCTGCTTTATACATGTCTATCTCTTTGTCCGATAATTCAGAGATCGTTTTGATAACTCCCACATCAGTACGAGGTTTAACATACTTCTTCTCAATACATTCCCAAGACCTCAAATGATTTGCTTGAACCCAATTTTCGAATCGATCTTTCCAACCATAATATTCCTCAATTCCCATTAGCCTCGGGGGTTTTTGCAAAGTTCCTTTTTCATTTTCCATGTTCATGCTTTGAGAAATTGTAGCAGGAGTACTCGGGGCAGAAGCAAATGCGTTATAAAACTCTTCTTCCATGTTTCAGTTTCAAAAATTCACAACCACAACCTGAAAAACAAATCTCAAACGAAAGGATAAGTTCAAACGAAATGAGATTTCACGCGAAATAGTGTTGGTACGAAATGGTCAATTTCAAACGAAATGGCTATTTCGTACGAAATGAAGGTCCAATATGTCCAATTCATGCGAAACGAGAGATGTTTCAAACGAAATGGATCTTTGATGCGAAATGAGCAATTTCACGCGAAATGACCTGCTATGCTATTTCGTACGAAATGACTCACACGAAATAGATGATTTAATGCGAAATAAACCTAATCTCAAGCGAAATGATGGTTCCGTACGAAATGGACTCTTGATTTCATATGAAATGGTTCAATCGATGATTTCGTACGAAATGAAGTGCAGATTCAAGTGAAATGGACTGCAAAGGTGATTTCGTGCGAAATGGGAGGCTTATTCCGTGCGATATGATGCTGATGTCATACTTTCGGCCAGATTTTTGTCCAATTGATCAATTTTTAGGTTGATTTTAGATCCAATTCTTTCAAGGCTTTGTTAAAACAGTATTACGCGTGTTATGAGAGAAAATTAGCCCATTTTAACCATGAAAACTTGTTTAATTTTGAAAAGAAGGTGTAGAAGTCAGAAATTTGATGAAATCAAGCTGAATTCGGTAAGAACTCCTCCTCCTGAGCACTGATACCACTTGTAGGATCGTTTGCACGACCAAAATGAGTCGTTCAGAAGAGTTCTTGTCAATTCAAGAGGCGGAAACTAATGAATTGACTTTGAGACAGTTTGATATTCACTCTAATTGTCTTTTTTATTGATATAACAGCGTTTTACAACGAGTAGGCACTTCAGCAGCACTTCGGCTCTGGAATCGGAAAAGTTACAAATGAAAAGGTCAAGGCACATATATATAGGCAGTTGATTTCGTACGAAATGGGCAAAACCCATTTTGTGTGAAATGGACCATGTCCATTTCGTGCAAAATGGTCTTGTTCCATTTCGTGCGAAATGGTCACAAACCCATATTTCTCGTATTTCGTGCCCAGATCTTTCTAATCTAGTACAAGACTCAATACAAGACGAAGTCGACAGACAAATGAACCAACACAAACCAAATAAGTACAAACAATTGTCTTTGAAGTTTTAAAGTCGCAAAGGCACGAGTCCATCCTATGTGTTGCATGCAATCAACAATCGTCACATAATAGAACCTGAAATATATGTGAAAAATAGTCAGCATAAAAAAGCTGGCGAGTACATAGGTTTTGTATGTCAAATTCATGGCTTTGAATTCATATTGCAATACCTCGTCCAACCTCGAGAGTCGACGGGTATAAATCTTGAAATCATAAAGTCTTTGATATTGCAATATGTTTTAATCAACTTTACAAGTTGATATAAGTAAAACAAAACCTTGTAGCCATGAATCATGACCAAAAACATTTGTTTTGTAAAACCAAGTAGTAAATTGTCTTGAAAGTAAACATTGTATGTTTTATATCTTTAAGTAAACATCGTTGCGTGACATCGTTTGCAAACATTCGTTCAAGTGATCTAAATAATGATACGACATGTAACGTGATAAAAGCACTTATATATAGTAAGTACCAGCGGCGTATCCACCATGCTTTTATCACATTACACCCGTCTCGTTATCTAATCACTTACCATAAACCAATCGTCCAAATCGTCCGTGTTATCAATCAATTGTCATTCATCCGTATTATAAACCATTTGTCATTCGTCTGTGTTAGTCAATCATCCTTGTTTTAATTGTGAAAACTTTTGGTCGTTCTTTAATGAATACATTCAAAGCTGTGTGACTCAACTATACCACCCATGGGGTATCTTTAATAGACCCTGAAAGGCCACTTTAACTCGACTAACAAATTAACACATGATTTGTTAAAATAAAAGATTCGGCCGTTACCCCAAACTATCCACCAAATCAAGTGGATAGCCCGATAACGGGATTGTCAGTCCTATGGTACCATAACATACTACTGTCGGCTTGATCAAAGTTAATGAATGTCATTCGTGTTATGAATTAACGCACCAACAAGTTTGTTCATATTATTGAAATCGTCGTGTTTTATATAAACCATAATCTTTGTTTTTGAAAACTTGAAAAGCATTTAGCACGTATGAGTTACCCCATAACAATTGAAAGCATAAAAGAGGGGAGCTATGTACTTAATTGGGATTGTAAAGTATCCTTGAATCAAGTGAAATATTAAAGCTTCGTACGTGTCCTAATGTGTCCTAACATCGGGTAACTATGTTAGAGTAACGGTACATAATCGGGGGAATTGGATAGAATGAGGTCTTGTAAACCAAATGAGTGTTGGAACTCATATGAAATGGTTTAACAAAGTCTACATTCTGATTTGGAATGAATCCTAAGTGTGTTTGACCCGTTATGACCCGTTAATGTAGTTTACGCTACTTAAACGTGTCATTTGCGTAACTACGTGTTCGGATGGTTAAAAAAGTCCTATGATAAGTCTTAAATGCCAAAACATGTTTGAAAATGCTATACTATCAGTTTAGGTGTCAAAAGTTTTGTCACATATGCTTAAATGTGATTTATGCATGAAAAAGGCATTTTGGTCATTTTCTATGGGCATCTAAACAACCTATCATACAACTAACCAAACCAAGCGACCATAAGGTATAACCTCTGGAGGTTATTCCCTATGTAACTATGGTTAAAAATATGTGTTTGGTCGGATTCTAATGATCAACCAAATGGGTCGGATTCGTAAGTCAAAGCGGTGGTCAAACCGCTCGACTCACGACCCTAAAATAAGCACTAAAAAAGAAGTGATGAGATAAACGTGTCAAGACACATTTAACCAAGTTGAAAAACTAATTTGGTATCAAAACAAAGTGTTTTGATACCCGAAAATAGTTCCATCGTAAAATGCACATACACGTGCATTTTGACCGAAACTTTGACTCGTCACTTCGACTAGTAAACGTGGTAATCTGCAGGTATAATCGCAAGGGATTATAACCATCGTGATTACGATCACGTTGCAAAGTTTTACTGAACTTTGACTTGACCAAACAAGACTAGGATGAAAGATCTGAAATAAATAAATAACACTAGGAAGAACACTCACATGTGTTCTAGGATGAAAGATAACTCAGTTAGGAGGCATCCAAATGATGGTAGCTCTCCACTTAGAGCATTTTGAGATAACAAGAAAGGAATTAGCAAGAATTGAAGAAGTGATGAAGGCTATTTATTGTTATCTTGAACCCACAAGATCTTGACAAGTGTATTGAGTGTTGAGCAAGGATTGATAGGATTGCTACAAGTGTTAGGCCAAGAATTAAAGCCTTAGTCATCACACAAAATGCCCACGATAATTAAAAACTAGAAATGAAAATAAGTGCAGCAAGTTGATTCTCCACAAAACAACATTCTGCCCAGGTTATGTGGTCGTGCCCCGCGACCAAAACACCCCCAGGGTGTCACGCCCCCTGAGCACTCTGCAGCTCAGTTTCATTTTTTTGGCGAAACAGGCCCCTACATCATTTTAAAGCGTTTTTGATGCGTTTAACCCATGTTAACCTCAAACTCAGGCTTCATAAGGACGTTAAAGCATAGGGGACTTGAAATAAGTCTGGAAATATGGTGGATGTCGGTTTGTTCGGCTGTACGGTCGCATTTTTCGCTTAATTACGACGAAAGCTCGAACGGACTCGAAAACGATCGAAATTATGAAACAAATGATATTTTTGCATTCCTATCACTAAAATACAATATTTTAATGATTAAAAAAATATTTTGGATGTGCGTGTATGGTCTGTATGTAGAAATACACAAATTTGCATACTTTCATAGTTTTGACGCTTTTAGTCCTTGTGATCGAATAAACATGATTTTGACATGCCAGACCCTTCGAAACTTATTTCTAAGTTATATTAAGGGTATTTAGGGTATGTTTAACTAATTTTCTTGTTCCAGAGTGTAAGTTGCTACGAGAATTGGCAGACTTTTGTAGTTTGTCGTAAACAGTCCCTGTGATCGAATAAACTTGTTTTTTCTATACCTAACCCTTCAAAACTTATTTCTAAGCTATGTAAAGGATATTTAGGGTATGTTTATCTTATGCCACTGTTCTAGAGTGTACCTTGTGTTGAACTGCGTTTGCATAATAGTTTACCTAAAACTTCTAGAAAAGCTTCTCGAGAATTCGAAATTGTACAGGATATGAAATACAAGATTCATTAGATTCGTAATTGCTAGAAATTGTATAATGTTCGTAAAGGCACAAACGTCACAATTTTCGGGAACGGGAACTTGTGTAGGAGGATCCGGCACCAAATCTGGACATATTGCACATCCGTCTTCTTTGATTAGCATATTGTGCAATATGATGCATGCATATACTATGCTATGTATTGTTTTCTTATTCATCGCACCAACCGGTCGGTTTAGTATGCCCCATCTAACCTTTAATACACAAAAAGCCCTCTCAACATCTTTTCTTGCCGATTCGTGCAACCTTTTGAACCCCTTTTCTTTAACGTCGACAAGAAATGAAGGAGCTTTCATGAAAACAAACAATGATGGGTAGATACCATCCATAAAAAGAGAGCCTTGTCTGTAATATCTTCCATTAACATAGAATGGACAGAAGGGTGCGGTACCATCTGTTACGGTTTGAAACAACGGCGACGTGTGCAAAACATTGATGCCATTGTTTGAACCTGGAAGACCAAAATATGAATGCCAAAACCATAAATCATTCGATGTCACCGCTTCATGTATAATGGTTGGTCTTTTGACGTCACCCCTAACACATGCCCCTCGCAACTCACTTGGACAATTTCTTCATTCAATATGTGTACAATCGATTCTATTGAGCATCCCTGGAAAATGCCATCTAGCCTCATGCGCGACATAAACACGTGAGATGTCATGTCTTATAGGTTTTCGTAAAAACTCTTTACCATACAATTTTATGTTCACGTTACAAAAAAAAATTGCAAACATTCACGTGAAGTTCTTTCTGACATAACTAAGTATGCATCAAATTCATCGGGAGGGTTACTTATTGCTAGTTGGCGAATGGCGGATATGCATTTTTGTATCGGCGTGGAACTTCGTTTGCCCCTCCCGTGGTAACATTCTTGAAACCATTCTTTAGTTGCTTCGATGTCTCCAAAATTTTTTAAAAATAAATCTTTTGGTAAACAAAACCGATCTTTAAACGTTTCGGCATTGTAGACCGGTGATGCGTGTTAGTGTATATATGTTTTTAGATATATATTTAAGCCCTTTTTACACTTTTAGCCAAGTTTTAAATTTATAAAGCACGATATTTACTAACACTAAGCACACATATGGGCAAGTGCACCCATCGTGGACGTAGTATAGTGTTGGTAAGATACCGAGGTCGTCCAAGGACACAAGAGCTTTTAATACCGGTTTATCCTCAACGTCTAATCAAATCAAAAAGGTTAGAAAAATGTTTTAAACTAAGAAAAATAAAAACTAACTAAATGCTGAAAATAAAAATAAAATAAAAACAGATAGACAAGATGAATCACTTGGTTCCGACACGTGTATTAGTATAACCTTTGATTATTTTCGCACTTTTGCACTTGTTTAAGAGATTATCTTAGTTATTGTAGTAGGCCCCTCTTTTGAAGGCGACGTTACCCTCAACCCAGTAGTTTGAGTCAACAAGGATACAATCCTAAAGGGTCGGATTATTGAAAGATAATGAATTAAGTTATTAATGCAAATTATGGTAGGCCCCGCTTTTGGCGGTGACGTTACCCTCGGCTAAGTAGTCTGAGTCAGCAGGGATACAGTCCTAAATAGCCGGGTTATAGTATTAATAGTAGTTAACTTATGAGGGGGTCAAAGAGTTTGGATCCCCGCCATCCAATACCTATGGGCATTGAAGGAGATCCTACTAAATTTGACCCAGGTCCCAAGCAGGACCTCTAAACGCTGAACAAGGGCAAGACCCTTACCAAACCGTTCCCTTAACCCCCGACCAGGTAGCCAACATACCTCCATATAGACCGTGGAGATATGAATGGTGAAAATCTTTTATTTTATATAGATAGTAAAATAACGCCAAGACACCACGGACAAACGATAAGGAAAGATCACCTTCAACATAAGTAACTAGTTATTAAAGTCATTAATACAAAACCAAATAAAAAGTGCAAAAGATTAAAAATAAAAAGTATTATACTAAACACTTGTCTTCACCAAGTGATGTAAGAGACTTAGGCAAACATGGCCTTGATTGTCAAGAACTCTTACGATCAATCTTGGATCCCGAGACGACTCACACACTCTACGATGGACAATGGATGATGGTGGTGGATGATGATGTTATGGTGGTGGTGGGTGGTGGATGAAGTGTGAGAGAGGTGGTGTGCCAAGGGATGAGAGAGAATGAAGCCAAGCTCCTCTATTTATAGGCTGAACAGAAGGCTGGACACGGCCCCGTGTCCGCTGGACACGGCCCCGTGCCCGCCTGACACTCTCTCTCTTCATTAATTGTAATTGCGAATTACAATTAATGCGCCTGCTGTACTTTCACCACGCCCCCGTGCTCGCTGGACACGGCCCCGTGGTGGGCAATGGAAGCTTCTACTGGTTTGTCTTTTCTGCTGCTTCCTGGGCACGCCCCCGTGTTCGCTGGACACGGGGCGTGTTCAGACTCTGTTTCCTTCTTTTTGCCTTGGAAGGTGCCATTGAGGGTCCGGGCAGTCTACTTTTGTTCCTTTTCTTGTATTTATGGTAGAATTAGTGGTCTTTTTGCTTCTTTTGTGATTTTGAGCTCATTTCATCCTGAAAATACAAAAGGAAGACAAAAACACTCTTTTTCCAACATTAGTACTTAAAAAGGGTTAGTTTTATGCCTTAATTGATGTGTTTTATATGTTGCATTTTACACACATCAAATACCCCCACACTTGAACTTTTGCTTGTCCTCAAGCAAAACTCTTTAAATGTGGCTTACACTCCCAAATAGAATAGGTAGAAGAGAAGTTTTTTTTTTTAGCTTGTCCTAGAGTGTCGGGAATCCAAGGTTTTTATAGGTTTTATTTTTAGTTATTTACAATCCTATTCGTTATGATTTATTTTGAACTTTTCACAAGATAAACTACTTATTTGGGCATAACATGCCTTATTAAAATTCCATTTATATACAAGTTCACATACC
Organism: Helianthus annuus; assembly: GCF_002127325.2. Classification (NCBI taxonomy): domain Eukaryota; kingdom Viridiplantae; phylum Streptophyta; class Magnoliopsida; order Asterales; family Asteraceae; genus Helianthus; species Helianthus annuus. The sequence continues at coordinate 27,272,129 of NC_035436.2, forward strand.
TCACGGGAGATCACTCAACACTCGGCCGAAGGTGTATATTTTAGTGAATCACTCGAGAGCGGCACGGAACTTACGTCTTCCATAGGCTTGCCAAGCAATCAATCCTCCTCCTTTTTAACTTTTTACCTTTGTAAATATCAAGAGGACTTTTGGGGTGAAGGCTTGGGTTTAAAGGTGGGTGGTTGGTTAGTGGTTAGTAAAAAGGGCGAAAATCGTAACAAGTCTCGGTTTTCGTAGAATACCTTGTTTTTAGTGACTTATTATTTTTGAAGTATTTCTTCAAACAAGCTTTTGTAGCTTTTGTTTGTTTTTGACTTCATCATCTATTTTTTTTTTTTTTTTTTGTCACTTGAAAGGGCAAGTTGACGAAAAACCGAGCTTGTTACTAAAATAAAAGGGAAAAAAAATGAAAAAGGTTTTTGGTGGGTAAAAATGGTTTTTTGGGGTAATGAAATGAAAGGTTTAGGCTCAAAGGGGCTATCTAGGGGGATTTTGGGTAGGTAAAAAAAATGAAAAAAAATGGTTTTGAAAGAAAAATGGTTAGTCCTAATGCCTCCATCATTTACTTACTTGGGTTTAAGTTGGTAAGGACCTGGAATGTATCGTCGTGGCAAGTTCTAGATTTGTAAGGACCGAGCGGCTATTCACACAAGAAACGAAAAATGAGCATTTAATCTAAATATGTGTATTTTTATGCTCAATAAAGGCTCAAAACTCACTTTTGTGGGAATGGGTTTTTAATGTGACCAAGCATATATAATCGAATTTTAAACTAGATTTGTTATGCCGTTTCATAATTTTCTCATGTTGGTTCCTTTTTTTTTATCACGACGCTATCGGTTGTAAACTTGTAAAAATATAACCTTTTTAGACTTGTTCTTCCCAACTTAAACTAAGACAAGTAAATAAAAAAAAATGAAAAAGTTTTTGAAAAAATTTGGGGTGTTTAGCGGTTCCAATAGAGTTTTGTGTAAGGCTTGTGTTTAGGATTTTGCAAAATTTCAAGGTTTTAGCATCCCCCCCACACTTAAATTACACATTGTCCTCAATGTGTCCAAAAACAATATTTTTGGGTGATTAAAATGTATAAAAGTGTGTTAAAAAGCAAATATTTATGTTACTGGCACTCTGGACACGGCCCCGTGTTCACCGGGCACGGCCCCGTGGTCAAGTGCCAGTAACAAAAATTTCAGAATTGAAACAGAAGCCTGGACACGGGGGCGTGTCCGCTGAACACGGCCCGTGTCCAGTTACCTGAACTGGGTGATTTTTCTGCAGGGGCTTAGCACGGAGCCGTGTTGGTTGGGCACGGCCCGTGTTGAGCCTTCTGTGATGGAGATTTTTGTCGGGTTGCTCTGTTCTTCATGCATGGTTCCATTTTTCTCGTTCCCTTTTTCATCCATTACCACCATGAGTGTGTTTTATTCTGCAAAAAAATTAAAAGATTAAACTAAACTAAACTAAGGATAGATCCGCGGAATGCCTCCGTGGTGCGCCACGTTTATAAGGGTCCTTGGCTAGACCCGATTTCTGGTTATATCTCTTTTGAGTGGAGTGCCTTGCTTCCCAAGTTACACCGTCGGAGAGCGGCATCCAAGCTTGAATCAATAACCTTCATGTAATTGACCGGGTCGTCGTCCTCTATTTTCTTCCCAACTCCGAACTTCACCTCATCGTCCCCATACCTCAAAGTCAGTGTCCCTTCATTCATGTCTACCACTGCTTGTGCTGTGGCAAGGAAGGGTCTCCCTAGGATAAGGGGGACCTCGGTGTCTTCCTCCATGTCGAGTATGACAAAGTCAACGGGATAAACAAATTTGCTTACCCTTACCAAGACATTTTCGATGACACCTTGTGGGAATTTGACTGATCGATCAGCGAGTTGTATGCTTATTTTTGTAGGGCTCGTGGTTCCCAAGCCAAGCCTTTTGAACATTGATGAGGGCATGAGGTTAATGCTAGCCCCTAAGTCGGCCAAGGCATTGCGAACGGGTGATTCCCCTATTGAACATGGAATCGTGAAACTTCCGGGATCGATTTTCTTTTGGGGTAGTTTATTGAGTACGAGGGCAGAGCATTCTTCGCCTAAATTAACTAATTGCAAATTTTCAATTTTCTTTTTATGTGTAAGGAAGTCCCTCATAAATTTAGAGTATTTGGGCATTTGGGTTAGGACTTCGATAAAAGGAATATTGACATGCAATTGTTTTAACAAACTTTCGAATTTTGCGAATTGCTCATTGGTTTTTTGACGAATTAACCTACCGGGGTACGCAACTCGAGGAGCCTTGATAGGCTCTGGTGATGGGGGAGAGTTCTTTTCCTGCGGATGTGTTGGCGTCGTTTCTTCCGCCGCTGGAGGTACTTCTGCAGGCCCTACGGTGCGGTTTCGAAGTGTGATGAGGTGAACTTGCGCCTTTGGGTTTGTTTCGGTATTGCTAGGTAATGCGCCTTGCGGTCTCTCGGAAAAATTTTGTGCTATGTTTTGAATGCTAGCTTGTTGATTCCTAAAATTAGATTCTAATTGTAGAAATCTTTCCGAGTTTTTCTTATCAGTGTCGGAGATGAGGCGAGATATAGTATCTTCGAGCCTTTCTCGTCCACCTTGTTGTTGAGTGAAATTTTGTGACTCATTCCTTGATTGCTGAAAGTTTGTTCATTGGGTTTGTTGGTTACTACTATTGCCGGTTTCCCTCCAACCAAGGTTTGGGTGGTTTCGCCATCCTTGGTTGTAGGTTCCCGTTGGAGGACCCGACGGCCTAGGTCTATTATCAATGTAGTTTACCATTTCTTGTTGTTCGTCCGTTTCTTTCATGCAACTCCAATTCTCATGTGACCCACCACACCCCTCACAAGCCATAACCGAGACTGTTTTTGTCATTTCTAATTTTTTTATTTTTGAAGAAAGGGCCTCGATTTGGGCTTGTAAAGAGGTGCTTTCGTCGACCTTATGGGCGCCCGGGGCGATAGACTTATTTCCCCGGGGAGTGTGCCATTGAAAATTGGTTTGAGCAATTTCCTCAATTTGATTATATATTTCGTGTGGGCGTCGATTACCTAAAAGTCCCCCGGAGCTAGAATCAAGTGTCTGCCTAGTATGTGGCAACAATCCATTGTAGAAAGTGGATACTTGTTGCCATATTGCGAGGCCGTGATGGGGGCACTTGCGTAATAGCTCCTTGAACCTTTCCCAAGTTTCATATAAGGATTCCCCGTCCTCTTGTGAGTATGTATTAATTTCAGCCATTAATTTAGCAGTTTTAGAAGGAGGGAAATACTTATATAGAAATTTTTGGGCTAGTTCATCCCAGGTGTTTACCGATCCAGCTGGGAGGGTGTTGAGCCAAGCTTTCGCTCGGTCTTTCAGTGAGAATGGAAACATACGGAGGCGGATGGCGTCGTTTGATGCCCCATTGATCCGAAAGGTATCACATATTTCTAAGAAATTAGTTATATGTAGATGGGGATCCTCGTCCGCAAGCCCGTGGAAGGTTGCGGAGTTTTGGAGCATTTGTATCAAATGCGGTCGAAGCTCGAAGTTATTGGCTTCGACATTCGGAGCATTGATAGCGGCGCCTAGATTACCTACGGTGGGCCGTAGATAATCCATAAGGGTACGTTGGTCCGCCATTGGGGGTGGATCACCCGAAACCTTCTCTTGGTTTTTGGCTTTTAACCTTTTTCTGAGAAAGCGTTCGGGTTCTTCTAGCGGTTCTTTTATGTCTTTATTGGAACTGGAGCTCATACACTACGTGAGGATGGTGTCGGGTTCCAAGTCCTGCAATAAAAACAAAAAAGAATGTCGGTCAGAAGGTTCACCACGGCCCCGTGTTGAGCGAACACGGCCCCGTGGTCGGAAATACAGTGATTGTTTTCCAGATCCCAGTTACTGGAAGTTGGACACGGCCCCGTGTTGCACCGGCACGGCCCCGTGGTCAGCCTTCTGTAACTTGAAAAACAAAAACTGCCAGTAACTTTGCTGAGCACGGCCCGTGTCCGACCAGGCACGGCCCCGTGCTGAGCTCTGCAGAAGCTAAAAAAAATAAAAAAAAATCCTAAAAAATTAAAGAAAAATAAAAATATGATTAGGCCGTTGATTCCTAACTTTCTTAAAATCCTTGTGTCCCCGGCAGCGGCGCCAAAAACTTGATGCGTGTTAGTGTATATATGTTTTTAGATATATATTTAAGCCCTTTTTACACTTTTAGCCAAGTTTTAAATTTATAAAGCACGATATTTACTAACACTAAGCACACATATGGGCAAGTGCACCCATCGTGGACGTAGTATAGTGTTGGTAAGATACCGAGGTCGTCCAAGGACACAAGAGCTTTTAATACCGGTTTATCCTCAACGTCTAATCAAATCAAAAAGGTTAGAAAAATGTTTTAAACTAAGAAAAATAAAAACTAACTAAATGCTGAAAATAAAAATAAAATAAAAACAGATGGACAAGATGAATCACTTAGTTCCGACACGTGTATTAGTATAACCTTTGATTATTTTCGCACTTTTGCACTTGTTTAAGAGATTATCTTAGTTATTCTAGTAGGCCCCTCTTTTAAAAGCGACGTTACCCTCAACCCAGTAGTTTGAGTCAGCAAGGATACAATCCTAAAGGGTCGGATTATTGAAAGATAATGAATTAAGTTATTAATGCAAATTATGGTAGGCCCCGCTTTTGGCGGTGACGTTACCCTCGGCTAAGTAGTCTGAGTCAGCAGGGATACAGTCCTAAATAGCCGGGTTATAGTATTAATAGTAGTTAACTTATGAGGGGGTCAAAGAGTTTGGATCCCCGCCATCCAATACCTATGGGCATTGAAGGAGATCCTACTAAATTTGACCCAGGTCCCAAGCAGGACCTCTAAACGCTGAACAAGGGCAAGACCCTTACCAAACCGTTCCCTTAACCCCCGACCAGGTAGCCAACATACCTCCATATAGACCGTGGAGATATGAATGGTGAAAATCTTTTATTTTATATAGACAGTAAAATAACGCCAAGACACCACGGACAAACGATAAGGAAAGATCACCTTCAACATAAGTAACTAGTTATTAAAGTCATTAATACAAAACCAAATAAAAATTGCAAAAGATTAAAAATAAAAAGTATTATACTAAACACTTGTCTTCACCAAGTGATGTAAGAGACTTAGGCAAACATGGCCTTGATTGTCAAGAACTCTTACGATCAATCTTGGATCCCGAGACGACTCACACACTCTACGATGGACAATGGATGATGGTGGTGGATGATGGTGTTATGGTGGTGGTGGGTGGTGGATGAAGTGTGAGAGAGGTGGTGTGCCAAGGGATGAGAGAGAATGAAGCCAAGCTCCTCTATTTATAGGCTGAACAGAAGGCTGGACACGGCCCCGTGTCCGCTGGACACGGCCCCGTGCCCGCCTGACACTCTCTCTCTTCATTAATTGTAATTGCGAATTACAATTAATGCGCCTGCTGTACTTTCACCACGCCCCCGTGCTCGCTGGACACGGCCCCGTGGTGGGCAATGGAAGCTTCTACTGGTTTGTCTTTTCTGCTGCTTCCTGGGCACGCCCCCGTGTTCGCTGGACACGGGGCGTGTTCAGACTCTGTTTCCTTCTTTTTGCCTTGGAAGGTGCCATTGAGGGTCCGGGCAGTCTACTTTTGTTCCTTTTCTTGTATTTATGGTAGAATTAGTGGTCTTTTTGCTTCTTTTGTGATTTTGAGCTCATTTCATCCTGAAAATACAAAAGGAAGACAAAAACACTCTTTTTCCAACATTAGTACTTAAAAAGGGTTAGTTTTATGCCTTAATTGATGTGTTTTATATGTTGCATTTTACACACATCAACCGGATTCTCCACAAAATTATCGCTTCGTTGGCATGTATACGATCACGATCCACCATTTTATTCTTTGGGCGGCTCAAACTTGCTTCAGGTCCGTTATACACATTTTCAAAAAATTCAAGCGTCTCATTGTCGGAAGACGTTTGGCTATCACTATCGCTGTCCATCGGAAACGTATCCGTAGGAACTTCCATTTGTGAAATATGTAGAATGTGTGATATATATTTATGTTTTGATGTGGGTGAAATGGAATAAAGTTATAAAGAAAGTGTGAAATATATATATATATATATATATATATATATATATATATATATATATTGTTTAATTTTTTTCTATTACAAACAGTCCAATTCAAATGGTCAAAACACCACAACGTTCATTTTTTTCAAACTTTTAACACGTTAAAAACTTCACACGTTTTGGGTTCCACACGTTTTTTAAAGGGGCGACGGTGGTGTTATTTTGGGTTCCACACATGGTACAGGGGCTATCACGGGGCGCCCTGTCCCCCAATGCTATTGGCACTGAACATTGACTCACTCCCAGATAGAGAGCATCAAGTTTTGGAAAAAAGAAAGATGAAGATTTTCATAAAATGGGCTCTGTAGTTTTTTTTGGTATTAAAGTTATGTAATTTTCCTTGTTATAATTTATAGTTTCCTTTTTTAACTTATGTATTTATTTCTTGTTTAAAATTAATTGTCGCAGCCCCGATCCCTACCCCGGGAGCGGGAGCCGCGAGCAACAGCTGGTGGTATCGGTGTATATTAATTTGGCAGCGGAAATGAGACATCAAGATCGTAGTTAGGAAATAAATTTCACAGTTTCAAAACACCAAACTTTTATAATAAACAAACGGGATAAAACCCATGCTTCATAATATCTTTATAGGGATAGACCCTAGTTGCTGAAAACATAAACTTTTATTTAGGTAACTTTGTTGGGATTAAACCCTATCAAAGGAACAGTTGATTAAAGCCAAAACTGGATCAGATCAGTGGATTCCGAATAAGCAGATGTTTGTATTCATTCTTTCCCCTTGGAAGTCCCCCTAACAACTGATGTCCTCTATCTACTGTCCGTCTACAACAACTGCTGATCATTCAACATCTGATGAAGTTCTAAAGACTGTTAAAGGCAAGCACTGATGCTCAATCTACTGTCATGTTTCAAGTACTGTTGATGAAGACAAAACACTACTAGGAGTATACCAGTGGAATGGGAAGCAGTAGTTTAGTCTATCTTATGTTTGTATTGTAATCAGTAGTTTGTATTAGCAGTAGTTGTATTAGATCAGTAGTTACAGGTTGTTAGGAGGTTAGATGTCACTTTCATGATGACATCAGCAAAGATGCCACAGTGGTTTGCTTTGTACTATAAATAAAATAGTACCCTGTACTGTTCTATTAGCTCTTTCATCACAAGTCTTCCTATACGAACAAATTATGTGAGCTCAGGCTGAGGGGGAGATTGTAATACATGCGTGCAACTGTAATTGAAGATTGAATAATTTAATCATTCGGTTCAATGATAAACATGTTTGTTTGAAATCAATTCTTCTGTTTGATTGTGTGTGAAAGTTTGTTTCCATTTTAATTCCGCTGCAATTACTCTTTCATCTTCTTAATTCTCAAACAAAACACAATCATAAGAAAGTCAGATCCGAATAATTGGTATCAGAGCTTGGATAGTCAAACTTGATCTAACAATCATTTTGACGTAAATAGTTCAGCTCATAATCATTGATACTTATAATTGTTCGTTTTGTTGAAAAACAGAGTAAGGTTTAATCACGAGCAAAGTTGATTAATCATTACCTGTAAAACAACCAGGATGATGTCACAATCACAAGATGTTAACAATAACATCGGTTCACTTTTCAAACCACCCATGTTGAAACGAAATGAATACAACATCTAGCAGAGAAGGATGGGTCACATCCTTGCTCAACAGAATACCGGATGTTGGAAGTTGGTTATCTTTGGACCACATGTTCCAATGGTGCTGAGTGTTGAGCATCCAAAGAAGTACGAACCTAAGAAAGTTCAGAACTATACTGAATTGGATTATCAGAAATTTGAACTGGATGCCAAGGCATTTAGCATCGTTGCATCTGCATTACCCAATGAAATTTATGCTGGGCTGTTACACGGTAACAGTGCCAAGGAATTATGGGATGCACTTAAGGAACAATTTGGGGGGACTGAAGAAGTGATTGAAAATAATAGGGAAATTTTGAATCAGCAGTAAGAAACCTTATGTCACGTTAAGGGTGAAACATTAACACAACAGTTTGAGCGATTCAGTTGTCTCATTAGTGAGCTAAGACTTGTTAATGTTGAGTTTGCTAAGTCAACACAAAATAGCAGGTTTCTTAGATCACTGCCTGAAAATGGGATACAATTGCTTTTGTGACCAGAAATTCTATTGAGTTCAAAGATCTGACCCTGACCCAACTTCATGGTAGACTCCTGACCTATGAAAGGGAGTTAAACAAGAAAAAGAAGTTGGAAGAGTCTGGTAAAGTTGCAGATGACTAGTCATTTGGAAACACAACTCTTCTGGGTCAGGAAGAGTCTGGCAGTAGTAAGGATCAGAGTTATGATCATTTTATTGATATAACTGCTGGTGGTAATTTCAACTCTGATCCTCACTCATCCAATTTTGCTTTTACAGCAAATGGAGAAAGCCAGAATTCCGATAATCTATGCTTTGAACTCAATGACCTTCAGCATTTTGATCCAACTGACTTAGAGGAAATGGACATATTACATCAACTTGCACTGCTGAGTGTTAGAACCAACAAATTTAACAAAAGGACAGGGAGAAAATTCCCAGGGTTGCATGGGAATCTAAAAGTAGGGTTGGATAAGTCTAAGATCAAATGCTACAAATGCAACATGTTAGGTCATTTTGCTAGGGAATGTAGGAGTCAAACCAATGGACCTATTATCACTCACCCTAGTTACAAAATAACCAAAGCAATGTGCAGTATACCCATTATACCCCTGCTACCCATGTAAACACCACTCATTATGCAAACCCTGGAACCCCTGTTCCTGTGCGGTATATCCAAACCATTGTTCCTCAAATTTAGTATGTCCAAGCCCCTGTCCCTCAGGTTCAGGTGTAACCAGTTGCACCTCAACAAGCTACACCAACAGTGGTACAACCAGATCAGCAAAGCTTTTTCACCCAAGGCTTTGTTGACTAGAGCAGCTTACCTGATGAGTTAGGTGATGAAAATTTGCACTCTATGCTATAATGATGCTCCTAGTGATGAATTTTTTTGTAGCATTGGAGTCAATACCAGAAGGGCTGGAAGCTGAAGAAGGAGAATCAAGTGCTGAAATAGTGGATGAAATTGCTGAAGCAGTGGTTAGTGCTGTTGCTGGTGAAATACTACTGGGAGAAAACTTAGAACCCCTGTTGGAATCACTGTCTGACCCCTGGTCTGAAGAAGAAGAAAAGAAACATGGTGAAAAGGAAGAGAAGGTGGCTGATGAGAAAGAGCATGCTTGTGACTGTGCCATGATGGCTGCAGCTAAGGTATCACCTCAGGTTCTTAAAAAGCTGTGTTAAGACAAATGCATCATAGCATTTTCTAACATTAAAGAGGTGAATGAAAACCTTAGGGATAGAGTGTTAAATCATGAATTCTAGTTTGAAAAATCTTTAAAAGAACTGAAAATCAAATTGGCTGAAAAAGAAAATGAAATCTGCAGTCTCAAACAAGAGCATAACATAACCAAGGACCAACTCCAAACCATGATAGAAAAATATCAAGTTTGCAAAAAGGAGTTGGAAGCCACCCAAATCACTTGTGAAAATGGGTGGAGTCCTGCAAAGGTTATGAAATTATGCTTGAAAAACAGCTTGAAAGTAATGTAAAATTTGCCATAGGGTTTAGAAAATATGACCAAGTTGAAAACACTGCTGCAAATCAAGCTGGTTCTGTTGAAATCATACCAACCAACAAGAATGGCCAAGAAGTTAAAATAACTGACAAACTTGGTAACAAAATCACTTTGGAAAGATCTGTGGGGTCCTCAACTTTTGAGGAAATTGAGAAATACCAATTCAAACCCACATGGTCTGATGAGTGTGACATTCTTAAAAATTTCAAATCAATGGACTTCACAACCATTGATGTGTAAAAGCTCCTAAGACCAAGGTCATTCCTCTTAAGGACATCTGTAACAACTCTCTTGAAAATTAGTAATTAGGATAATAATTATCTATTAAGGAAACCCTAATTGAGACACCCAAGTGATTTGGCATAAACCCTAAAATTTCCGGAACAATCGGAATCAGGATCAGGGCCCCTAAAACTCAAGGGGGGTTAACCCTAGTTGAACAATTATCTACTTAAATCGTTGTTTAATTTTAATTGGACCAAACTGTCAACTCAGCATAGCTAGTCCCGACCCTAGGCACCTATATATAGACTGCTTCCCTTACGGACCGTAAGGGAAATGGCATACGGTCCGTAAGCGAGGCTATTTTTCGGGTATAAATAGAGGACCTTGGGACTTGATCTAGGAAGTTAAAACGACGCTAAAATTCTGATTTTACGTCGAGTTATATCAGTATTCGTTCAAATTAACATACACGGGTCACGAAGTGCTGCCGCAATCAGGGTAATAACTCGATCGCTATTACGATTCAACGTACGATCGATTATAACTATCCAACGATTGTCCGAGTGCTGCTCAAACTGAGCTTCTACTTTGATTATTCGTCGTGATTTCGACTTGAATATTTGAGTACTGTTCGAATTCGGACTATGCTCTGTTATTCGTTGTGAATCCGACTGAATTGTTAAGTATTGCACTTGTTAATCATTGTGAGGGTTTAATCTAGTGAATTGATGTAACTGCTGTATTAAGTTACTAACCCGTTGTGTATGCATTATTATCAAATTAGGTTTAATCAAGGCTAATCAGTAGGCTTATACCTTGCTCGATAAATCTGCAATGTGAGCCATTCTCTTTTTATCAACTGTTTTACAATACCCCAAGTTATTTTCAAAATGTTATAATTACAGGGATTAAGTCGTGGTTATCTTGACCGCTGGCTAGTGGAGTATTGTGCACATTACTAATTGGGTTAGGCTAATAAGACCTAACAGTGACAAAACGTCACTAATTGGGTGACTGGACCCAATAGTGGTATGACCATCGTCACACGGGTAGCAAGGCCAGATATAAAATAAGATACTGCCATAGTAATCGCTCTTATGCTGTAATTTATAACCATGTGTCATTTTAAAATGAATGATTCACTCAGTATTTCCCCGCTGACAAAACCTTTTTACAACATGTTTCAGGTGACCTACTGAATTAAGTACACGTGCTACGGAGCACTATCAAGCTTGAAGTGGTGGCTCAAATAAATAAATAAACATGTTTGTAAAATAATGAAATCATGATATTTACGGGGATTATCCCGAAGTGTAACTAAATAATACTCGGGCATATTTTCAAATTTAAAACGATCCTGTTAAGACTTCCGCTGTAAATATGAATACCACGAGTTTTCTGTCCCGCGGCTCCTGGACCGGGTCAAACCGGGTACGGGGGCCGTGACAGAAAAAGGTGGTATCAGAGCCACTGATCAAGCCACTGATTTAAGCCTATTAAGTACTTATTTAAATTTTTTAACTGTCATTCTATGAATATATGTTTTATTATCTGACTAATTATGTACAGTATGGACAGATCTTTATATGCTAGCCAATGTAGCAATTAATAATTTTTAAATAAATTGGACCAAAATTTTAGTACCTTTATTATCTACAGTCTAGAAGCCTTATTCAGTAAATAAATAAAATTATAAATAAAATCTAGGGTGTTTTATATTTCAGTTGTTTTGATAGTTAAACAGTATGAAATAATATTTCAAAGTTTTCTATCAAATTTGTTATAAATTCTGACTTAGTAATTGTGTTATGTTAAACAGCATGAGTGACTTGTCTGACGCCCTTCAGAATTTAAATCTCTATCCAGTAAGAATAGAGGTTTCCAGAGATTTCAATAGGTATATAGCAGATAGAGAAGAACCTATAGAATTCAACGCTGTACCTCTCGAAAAACCCACGCCTAAGAAAATAGAAATCGGGGAAAGCTCTAGGCAAATTAAGGGATTACCATCCCAGGAAGAATTAGATTTTTCATTGACAGATTATAGATCTATCAAGATTGTTAATGAAAAACAACTATTAATAAATGTAGAACCATCTATTCCAAACCCTTCAATCCACTCGCGACCTTTCGAAATAGACGAATGGTTGACTAATGAAATACAGTTACAAAACAATCCCTATAAGCTAGACTCCGCCACTTTGACTAAGAACTAATGAATGTTGGGGATAGGATCCAAGAGATTGAGAAACAGATTTCCTGGAAATATGATCAGAGGAAACACCGTTACTAGAATATCATCTAACAAAGAATAGGGGATTTATGGAACAGAGATTGTATAATAATAATAGTCAAAATCAGTCTGTAAAATAATTACAAATAAAATTTTGAAAGATAATGGTGTATATTAAGGCATATTATTAAATGTAAAATCAAGTAATCAATAAGTTTTGGCAATATGAAACTATATAATAATTCTGTGTATACTTGTTATTTATTTGATACTAATACAATTATATATATATATATATACATACAATTAATTATCAGATGGAGAACGTGAATAATGAACCAGTTAATGAGGTTAATCAATCTGAGCAACAGCCTGGGGATCAATATATGACTAGGCAGGATATAGAAAATATCGTTGCTCAAGGGATAGCCAACACTATTCCAACAATAATTGCTCAAGGGATAGCCAACGCTATTCCAGCAATCATTGCTGCTGTTAAAAATCCGGTAGAACCACAGCAAATCATTCCTAGCAAACGTAATTCTGAAGATAACTTCAGTAATAGCGTAAACGGAGGCAATGATCATGTTAATCATGATGAGGAACCATGACAAGCTCCGTTCCCTAAGAAAAGGAAAGCTGCAACGCCTGGTTGCACTTACAAGGAGTTCCTTGCCTGTAAACCTGTAGAGTTTGCAGGCAATGAAGGGTCAACTGCGGCACTGCGTTGGTTAGAGAAAACCGAGGCAGTGATCAGAATAAGTAAATGTGTTGAGGAAGATAAGGTTATGTACGCTTCGCACCTTTTCAAGGAAGAAGCGTTAGAATGGTGGAATACAGTGTTACAAGCTAAAGGAAGTAACGTGGCCTATGCCATGAGTTGGGAAGAATTTAAGCAATTAATAGAAAGAAAATTTTGTCCCGAATATGAGAAAGAACAAATGGCAAATAAGTTTTTAAGTCACCGAATGGTGGATGTAGATTGTCGAGGGTATACTTCAAAATTCTTTGAGTATGCCAGAATTGTACCTACTCTGGCTTCGCCGGAACCGGTACTTATCTCTCGCTATATTTGGGGTTTGATTAGCGAGATTCGTGACATTGTCAAAGCTGCGAGACCCCGCACGATTGACGATGCGATAGAGTTAGCCACACTCTAACTGACGGACTGATACGCACTCGAGAAGAAAATAGAAGGAAGGATTTAGCCCAGAAAATTTCCTAAGAATTTCATATGGGTAATAGTAGCAATTTTAGAAAAAGAGAAACCGGGCGATTTTCCACTATCCCATTTTGCAATACCTGCAAGGGAAAGCATTTTGGAAAATGCAAAGGATGCTGCAATTACTGCAAAATTCAAGGACATCGAGAAGAGGATTGCAGGAAAAAGAAGGCAATAACCTGCTACAATTGTGGAGAAACCGGACATTTCAGAACAAACTGCCCGAAATTAGGCAACCCGGCAAACGAAAAGACGAAACCTGCAAAAGGGACTACCAAGAAAAACGCAAGAGCTTTTCAATGAACTACTCAGGAAGATGAACTAATTCCTGACATCATAGTTGGTACGTTTTAGTTCACAAACGTTTATGCAAGTATTATTTGACTCTGGTGCAAACCAAAGTTTTATAAACACTTGATTCTGCCAAACCCTTAATTTACCTTTAACTAACCTTAGGCAGACTTTTACAGTTGAAACGGCAGCTGAGAATTCCGTTAGGATAGATAAGATTTTGCGAGAAGCAAAGATATAACTACAAGGACATAAATTTTCAGCAAACTTGTTACTAATGAATTTAGCCGAATTTGATGTTGTATTAGGAATGGATTGGTTAAATGGCCAACCATGCTTGAATTCTCTATAATAAAAGTCCATAGAAATCCATACACCAGCGAGAGAATTAGTAATAATAACCAGAGATAAACCACAAAAGTCACTGAAACTTAATTTCAGTAATGAAGTTGGCCAATTATTCAAAGAAACAAGGAATAGCATATATATGGTATCAATAATTGTTGATACCAAAGAAAAGAAAATAGAAGACATTCCGATTATATCGAAACATCCTGATATTTTCCCCCAAGACCTACCAGGATTATCACCCAATAGAGAAATAGAATATAGAATTCATCTAATTCTAGGAACTGTACCAATAGCTAAGGCACTCTTACCCTTGTTAAGAAAAGAAAAGAAACTGCATGCCAATTTCTCAAAATATGAATTTTGGCTTCAAGAAGTGCAATCCTTAGGACACATAGTCTGTCACACCCCCAAATACCACCTGCGGAGTAATATCCGCTTGAGGGCGTGACTGACCAGGATCCAGCCACCAATTATACTAAGCGTTGGTTAATAGTAAAGTAATTGCTATCTAAAGTAGTTAGCAACATCGTAGTTTAAGTTCGATAGTAAGTTTAAACAAAACCGCGGAAGCATAAACCAAATAGTTTTAAAAGATAGTTCATGGTTCAAGATAAGTAAAACCCAACACACAGGTTTTGACGAACACTACACATCCCCAAGCAGCAGCTCCTCAGTCACTGGTTACCTGCAAAGCATGCAGTAAGGTGTCAACAATAATGCTGAGTGAGTTCACTAGTTGTCCAGTTTTAATTACCAAAAACTTGTTTCACCAGTTAATTTACTCGTTTATACATGCCATGGGGAGCTACCCCAAAAGTTAGCGACTAAACTGTTTTTCCAATACCGAACACTAGGTAACCGTTTGCGTTTCCGCAGGATGCCCCGATGTCAATGTTCTATCATCATTGACGGATGCCTAAGTACATTAGTTCACGACCGATCCCAAACCATGGCACGGTGTGAGGTTGGTAAAACCTAAATAGCGCTATCAACTAATAACCCGTTCGCCTGGCCCCGGCGACTAATCGGTATTATGTAGTAGGGACTTGAGTGATAGAGTTTCGTTTAGTGCCGTTAGTTGCAATCCGTATAAACAGTAATTAACCAAAGGTTCCCAATAACAAGGGAAGAAAAGTAAGTTGTATCCCTCATAGGGGATAGTGTTGTTTGTAGTTCCGTTTCCCAAACCACCGGGAACGCATGCTTTAGGTTGTGAACTCACCTTGGGTTGCTCGGTAGATTAAATACCCGGTCAATCACGTTGGTCACCACGTCCTAGCATGGTTACCAAATATAGGTCAAGCAGGGGTACAAGTAATCACGTATAGCAAACACGTATAGAAGCACTAAGTATGCATACAACCAAACAGTTGGGTTATTGGGCCTGTCCTAACATTTTCACAAATAGTAACAGATACACATGTAGTTCAGTCAACAAATAGCCCAACAAGTCATGGCCCAATAACACTTAGGTAGCCCAGTCGAGACAAGGGTGGTTTCGACTCGAAAATGCACGGTTTCGAGTCGCAACCAAGGGATTCCGACTCGCAACCTCGGTCTCGGTTCATCACGCTTTAGTTTCGAGTCGCAACCAGGGATTCCGACTCCCAACCTTGGTTTCGGTTCATCACGCTTGGTCTCGAGTGTGCTGTTTGCGAGTCGCAACCGGGAGATCTCGAAGGATCACGTTCTGGTCTCGAGTCGCAACCAAGGGTTCCGACTCGCAACCACTGTTACGCGCACCTGAATCCTTCTAGAACCTGGCAATGTACTAACCAATAGGATTTCGATTTCATGGTAATGTTGTACTATCCAGTAATATTACACAAACATGTCTCTTTGTCTATTCCTTGTCTAAAACAGATCAAAATCACATAATTTTGAATATTCATACAACCTTCAAACTGTTCATCAATTATCATAAATTGTTCATCATGCTTAGACTCTCCTAACCAATCCCGAAACATGCATTCTAGTAGTTATGCGTTATTATTAAACCAAAAGCATCCGAAACCTGTTAAATCACCCAACTACATATCATACTTGCTTCTATTTCTAGCATAATTGAAACAAGAACACACAAACACATAATTATTCACAATCTTGGCTAAACATTTCTATCTAACTAAAACATGTTCAACATCTATTATTAAGCTATTCAATCAAACAAACAACAACATGTGCACCATAAGCCAAACAAATATCTTTATCATAAGCTATCAACCATTCCACATGTATTAGGCACTAAAGATCCAAAAGGACACTAACCGGCTTAACACGGGTGTGAAGGGCGATCTTCCGAGTGTGATTTCAAGCTTGATCTGAGAGCTTTGGTGATATTCCGGCTGGTTCTGAGTAGGAGGAGAAGGATGAGGGTGGTTGTTTGGGGTTTAGGGTTTTAGTGAGAGGGAGGGAGTGTGTGTGAGTGAGAGAATGTTGGAGTGTCAAAATGAGGGAAGTGTGGCTTATGTGGGGATTTTATAACCCATTCAAGGGCCATGCACCCTTATGGGTTTCCGAGTGGGCTTCGCGTGAAGCTAAAGGAAGCGGCCCAACGGTCCATCAGTTCACTATTCACTCGAGACCGGGTGGTCTCGAGTCGGGTTCGCGGTCTCGACTCACTTCTACTCTAATATATATATATATATATATATATATCATACATACATACATACAACACATTATCGGCACATAACACAAGGAAGTCACAACTTTCATTTTATAACACATATACACGCGAAGTTACATCAAAAAGGTTTCCCGGGAAAATCCGAAGTGTCACATTATCCCCAAGTTTTAAGAACTTTCGTCCCGAAAGTTAAGGCAGTCACTGTCAAGCTAGTGTAAGTGAGAACGTTTCAACGGGGTGTCACATCACCCCCCCGTTAGTTTGGAATTTCGTCCCGAAATTCAGTTGTAGCTCCAGTGCTGGTGTTTCCGTTTGGGAACAACTGGGGATACTTGTGCTTCATCTGGTCTTCCCGCTCCCAGGTAAACTCTGGGCCACGTCGCGAGTTCCAACGGACTCGTACAAGAGGTATCTGGCTACGTTTGAGGATTTTGATCTCTCGATCCGTGATCTCAATCGGTTCCTCAGTAAAGTGTAGCTGTTCATCAATAGTTAGTTCCTTGAAGGGAATTACGAGCGTTTCATCTGATAGACACTTCTTCAGATTAGATACGTGAAAAACGTTGTGTACCGCACTCAGTTCTTCAGGCAGGTTCAATCTATAAGCAACCTTACCGATTTTCTCGGTAATTTCGAATGGTCCGATATATCGCGGATTAAGATTGCCCCGTTTACCAAAGCGAACCACACCCTTCCAGGGTGAGACTTTAAGTAGAACCCGGTCACCGACCTGGAATTCTAGTGGTTTCCTACGCTTATCAGCGTAACTCTTCTGACGGTCACGAGCTGCCGCCATGCGTTGTCTGATCTGGGCAATCTTTTCCGTTGCATCTACCACCATCTCTGGGCCCGTGATTTGACTATCACCGATTTCTGCCCAGCAAAGAGGTGACCGGCATTTACGACCGTACAATGCCTCAAAAGGTGCTGCCTGAATACTAGTGTGGTAGCTGTTGTTGTAGGAGAACTCTACTAGTGGTAGATGCTTCTCCCAATTCTTGCCAAAATCGATCACACATGCTCTAAGCATGTCTTCTAGGGTTTGGATGGTGCGTTCGGACTGTCCATCCGTTTGTGGGTGATAAGCGGTGCTCATGTCCAAACGTGAGCCAAAGGATTTGTGCATAGCTTGCCACAATTCTGAAGTAAAACGAGCGTCTCGGTCGGAAATAATTGAGGTTGCCACCCCGTGCCTCGAAACTACTTCCTTTAAGTAAATCTCCGCCAAGGTAGAAAACTTGTCTGTTTCCTTAATAGCCAGAAAGTGGGCGGACTTGGTCAATCGATCCACTATTACCCAAATGGTGTCATTTCCGCGTTGAGATCTAGGTAGCCCTGTAACAAAATCCATGGAAATTTGCTCCCATTTCCATTTCGGGATTTCTGGTTGTTGGAGTAGGCCTGTTGGCTTCTGGTACTCTGTCTTGACTCTTGCGCAGGTCAAACATTTGCTGACGTATGTTGCTATGTGGGCCTTCATGCCAGGCCACCAGTATGTTGTCCTCAAGTCATGGTACATCTTACCCGAGCCAGGATGTACTGAGTAACGGGACTTGTGGGCTTCGTCCATCACGAGTTCACGTAAATCTCCATAGAGTGGAACCCAAATGCGCCCTGTTACATAGTAAGCGCCATCTTCCTTCTGTTCTAATCGCTGTCTCGATCCTCTCAGAGACTCAGCCCTGATGTTTTCCGGTTTCAATGCTTCGACTTGAGCATTGCGGATCTGGGTAGGGAGGTTAGACTGGATGGTAAGTTGCAATGCTCGCACGCGCTTTGGTATAGTGTCCTTTCGGCTGAGGGCGTCTGCCACGACATTGGCCTTGCCCGGATGGTACTTGATGGCGCATTCGTAGTCATTCAAGAGTTCGACCCAGCGGCGCTGTCGCATGTTCAATTCGTTTTGCCTAAAGATATGCTCGAGACTCCTGTGATCGGTGTAAATAGAGCACTTGGTACCGTACAGGTAATGTCTCCATATCTTAAGAGCAAAGATCACTGCTCCCAGTTCCAAATCATGCGTAGTGTAGTTTCTTTCATGCGTCTTGAGTTGTCGAGAGGCGTAGGCAATAACTTTCTCGCGTTGCATCAACACGCAACCGAGCCCATGGATAGACGCATCGCAGTAAACCACAAAGTCGTCAGTGCCTTCAGGCAACGAGAGAATAGGAGCGCTACAGAGGTTATCCTTTAGCCTTTGAAAGGCCGACTCCTGAGCTTCATTCCACTTGTAAACAATGCCTTTCTGAGTAAGAGTCGTGAGGGGTTGTGCAATCTTTGAGAATCCCTTGATGAATTTGCGGTAGTATCCTGCCAATCCCAAGAATTGGCGAACTTCGGTTGGGGTCTTGGGCGTAGGCCAATTCTTTATCGAGTCGATCTTAGCGGGGTCGACGTGAATGCCGTCCCTGTTGACCACATGCCCAAGGAAATGGACCTCTCGAAGCCAAAAGTCACACTTCGAGAATTTGTCGTACAATTGCTCCTTGCGTAAGAGTTCGAGGATGAGGCATAGGTGTCGTTCATGCTCTTCTTGACTTTTCGAGTAGATCAGGATGTCGTCGATAAACACAATCACGAATTTGTCGAGGTAAGGCTTGCACACTCGGTTCATGAGATCCATGAAAACCGCAGGTGCGTTAGTCATTCCAAAAGGCATAACGAGGAACTCGTAATGACCATAACGAGTCCTGAACGCAGTCTTAGAGATGTCTTCATTACGAACTCTCAGCTGATGATAGCCTGATCGCAGGTCAATCTTAGAATAGTAGCTCGATCCTTGCAACTGATCGAATAGGTCGTCGATGCGCGGGAGAGGGTAACGATTCTTGATGGTGACCTTGTTCAACTCACGATAGTCGATGCACATTCGGAATGTGCCATCCTTCTTCTTGACAAAGAGTACTGGGGCTCCCCAGGGTGATGAACTAGGACGGATAAATCCTTTATCCAATACTTCCTGTAGTTGCGTAGAGAGTTCCTTCAGTTCTGCAGGGGCTAGACGGTAAGGCGCACGAGCTATGGGTGCTGCTCCGGGAGCTAGCTCGATTTGAAATTCGACCTGACGGTGGGGAGGGAATCCAGGCAGTTCCTCAGGAAATACCTCGGGATAGTCACGTACTACAGGAAAATCTTCAATCCTCTTTTCCTTTTCGTGAGTGTCGGTGACAAGTGCTAGGATAGCGGTGTGCCCTTTTTGTAAACACTTCTGGGCTTTCAGAAGCGAGATAATGCCTGTGATTTCTCCACCTTTGTTGCCTCGAACGATGAGGGGCTGGCCAGAACGGCGAGGAATACGAACCGCTTTCTCTTGACAGAGGATCTCAGCGCGATGTTTGGATAACCAATCCATACCGATGACGACGTCGAAGCTTCCAAGTTTGACGGGGAAAAGATCGATACTAAACGCGTGACCAGACAATTCTAGTGTGCAGTCGTAGATCGCGTGCGTGGCCTCGATGTTCCTACCATTAGCTATCTCGACGACGTGCTTAGAACTTAATAATGCAGGCGGGTGCTTAAGTTTCTTACTAATGCGAAGGGATACATAACTGGTGACGAGGTATGGTACTGGACCCGACCTGAACTGTCGGACTTTTCTGCTATTTATCACTTTTATATTAATTATATATTATTATTATTATTGTGTACTAATCCGCGAAGCCTAGCGCATTGTAGTTTATGCTACACTAGGCTGTGGGCTCGTAGAGACAACCCCTAACTGGGCCTGGCCCATTGAGGTTAGGGTTTTCCCATATCTCCTATATAAGGAGGTCTCCACCTCCTCATTAGGGTATGAGATATAGGGCAAAACTTTTGTAGCTGGAAATAGGGGATTCTTCCTCTACCGGCCGTCTCTACAATTGCCCACGTTTCTCTCTTATTGTTTACAGGTCTAGGATGAAGTGAAGAAGACGAGGTGTGGCCATATTCGTGTTCATCACCGTAGAAGTTCTGACCCGCTCGGGTCCATGCTTCTTCATTGGCGCCATCCGTGGGACCATTTATTGTACATCACATCTTGTTTCTTTATGCTCAATTTCCGGACCTCATTCTTCATAAGCATTTAATAAATCCAATTGTGGGTGGATACCTATTTGCTTTTATGCTTTCAGATAATATCCCTTCAGATCTACGAATAAGGTAAGTTTCTCACCCTCTAAGAATTTATGATGTTTGTTTGTACATCTGGGACATATTTACAAGCAGAATTAACACATTAAAGGTGAGATTAAGATAACGGTAAACGTCGGAAAGCCATTTCTTGTAGAAGTTTTAGTGTTTTGGCATCCATATAAATAAACATGGTTTACCGGATTCGTAACTTTTAATCGTATCTTTTTTATCGGGGGATCTCTTGGACTGAACTCCCCTTTCGTGCATGCCTTTTTATGCTCTAACACGCATCATGTGCCTTTTCTGCGAACTACTATGCATCATTGCACACGTTGGGCGCTCTTGCAAGAGTGATTGCGCAGGTGGCGTTTCGGCGTACCGTTTTGTTTGATCAGCGCGCCGGCACACATCATCGTTGCATGCGCCTCACACTCTGGTGTAACCTTTTTGTCTAACCGGCACGCATCTCTACGTGCGTCACGCATCCCATCGGAAACGACTGCGACGGTGACGCCACGCGTCTCGTCGGGTACACATCTTTATAAAAATTTGGCCCAAACCGCGTGCTTTACTTGACGCATAACAATTTTGAAGCAATTTTATCTTTTTCTTTTGGCCAATTAGTCTTTAACCTTTGTACATTCCATGAGACTTAAGGTGCAACTTTACCGTGCATACTCCTTTTTTGCGTCACACGGACATTTGGTGCGTTAGTACGAATTGTCCGTATGATATTAATTACTGCGGGTTATTTAAGATGACACTTGCAAAATTGTTTACGGAATTAAACGTATATACGTACATATTTTCTCTGCTAAAACGTCGTTCGCTACATGGTGACCATAGCCGACCAACTCAACAAACTTGGTGCAAATGATTCACGAATGACAGAACGCATACACGGTTGCTCGAGCGCGCCGGAGACACCCGCGCGCACCGGAATGTTCCGACTGCCTGTAATCAACTACGCACCCGCCGGTAAAGCTGCGCCTGCGGGCACTTTGCGTGTGAAAATGATTCTGCCTTGTTCTTTAAATGCAAATTTATTGTGAAATTGTGGATTATTAACATCGTTGAGATGTGGATTAAAACTTCAAATGTCTCGTTTTGAACATAGCAATGAAGTCAAGTTAAGCAAAGCATGTAGTCAACCATGCAGACAACTAAATTTAATAGTTTTTGAATTTAGTAACATGCTCACCAAATGCTCACCAATGATGCACTGCCACATTCTCGAGAGACACCTGTCCTGAAAATAAAAAATTTATGCCAAGTAAAAGCCCACTTGCAAACCGTTTTTATACATCTTTTTGACAGACACACGTATATACACATTACGTGCTGTGTATTTATATGTCACACTTATTCACAATCAACATTAGTATTCATAGTGGTTGGCGTCTAGTACTTGTATACTTCGTCACAAGCTTATCTTGTCAACTTATACTAGCATTAGGCGTGGCACCTTATAGCACACCCGCGTTCGACAATGCAATTTACAGGTTTGGCCATACATTCAATCGATAAAATGCGTCGAGCATTCCTCACGCACACCAATGAAAGGCCATGTTCGTATCTTAAGGTGACAACTTTCTTTGTCACGTCACCCCGGCAGACAACGTTTATTCGTCTCGCCACACCACCACAATCAGCAGTGGACAATTTTCATGATTACGCCAACTCCAGCGATGACTCCCTTTGCTGCACCATTCCTAGCGCACATTTCTTTTGCCATTTTTTGGCCTGATAATCCCCTCTCAAGCATTGGTTGAAACACGAAATGCCATACTATAGGGCACTCTCCAGCGTGATTCGTTGTTTAACCAACACACTCTTAGACATCATACCGGTTCGGTTGCGTGGTCAATCTTGCCCACGCCACCACCAGCGGAAGTTTTTATTTAACTCGCCACCACCGGTGGAAACTTTTATCCACCCCGCAACTCAAGCGGGCGCTTTTCATCCACCCACACCTCTTGCGGACACGTTTATTCGTTTCGCCACCCCCGGCGGACAACTTTATTCGTCACGCCACCCCTGGCGGACAACCTCCTAGGTCACGCCATCTCCGGCATACACCTTTCTTGGTGGCGCCACCTCTGGCGGACACCTTTCCTAGTCGCACCACCTCCGGCGGGCACCTTTATTCGTCGCGCTGCCACGAGCGGACAACTTTCATTATACCCGTCACCCCGGCGGACTTTTTCGTTCACTCCCACCATCTCCGGCGGGTATCCTCCTTGCTCGCGCCATCTCCGGTGAGCACGCCTTTAGTCACGCCATTGGTCACGCTTATAAATTTACTTTACTATTGAACAAAACACAAGAGTACCTATTGGAAATTCTCAGCTGTCAATCATTATAAAGGGGGTTGTGGCGCATTTAAAGGGGGTTGTGGCGCATTTAATCACGCCACCGCTGTCAATCATTATAAAGGGGGTTGTGGCACAGAGAGATATATCTTCCAACCTTCTTGCCAATCATTACAAAGGGGGTTGTGGTGCATTTAATCACGCCACCGCTGTAGCGCCTACGTCGCCACTCCCCCACCCGTGTATGTCGCACACACACCAGCGTGTCGCTTTAATTTGTGTTACTAAAGCCTTTAACAGAACCAGGTCACTTATAACGGTCCAATACTTTCCTCTTTATACTACAACACATTTTACATGTGTCGGGGCTTTATAGCACGAGATCGTACAACCGCTATTGCACCACTCTTAAACATATATGAGCATATATCCATTTCACTAGGACTACGGGGGGTCATGTGACCGCCCCAGCATCCGTATCATCTTCCACATCGTTGACATGCATTTTACCCAACATGAGATCATTTACATCCATAGAGCCGGTACTTGAAATTTGGTGGCATAGATCATCCATACCACTAAAAACGACCGAAACTACATAAATAGTATTGTCACAGTATAATACCGCCATGGGCAGGATGTGTTAAAAAGCAACCAAGCTCGATCATTTTGACTTGTACATAGAATGGTCCTTGTCTAAGTAGGACACGTTTTGGCAAACCTTATGTATACATACAAATAATGCAATTTTCTCCCTTGTTATTTCAATGCTACTAATGATTATTTAAGCAGCAATAGACTGGGAGACTAGCACGGCGGGCTAACCACTCACGCCCCAGCTACAATTAAGTCTTAAAAGCTGACATTTTGTAAAACCCAACGGCACCTCGGTAGGAATTCACATCCTCAAGCTAGACCGTCTTCTTGATAATGTCTCGCCACCTCCAATATGACACATCGAGCACATGACTCTCCTGCTAACATTATCTAGCAACATTGAAATAAGGGACGGGGACAGTGTAACACTATAAACACTATAGAACGTAGTCACCAAGACCAAGGGCCTTGGTTCGGACATTCGATTTACACACCTGAAAACCCCTCTTCAACAACAAGATTTCGGTTGGACAGCTTTTTGTCAAACTTTCTTACTGGTAAGGTGGTTCTTGTCGCCATTACTCCTTCACCAAGCTATACTTCGTTAATGATAAACCTAAGCTGGAGTTCACTAAGCTAAGCTATATATTTCGGAATGCAATTCCAGGTACAACCCTCTTTTATTGCTTTATTTAGTTGCGCGACACACTTTTATTTGTTCAAACCAGCTTCGCATCTCATGGCACGCCCTTGGTTCACTTGACTATATACATATATCTATATGATGATCCGTATATAACCTGATATGGCGATGCTACCTCAAAATTACAAAATTCTAAACGCATAAGTGGAAAATTTCATTGCCCACACATGCATTGGGTCACGCTCGATTGGCCATCTGACATGTTGCATGCGCCTATATAATTACTTTTAATACTTAAGTCCTAACATGCCTAGCATCGTCAAACTGGGTAATCCGCTCGGAACAACATGGCTATGGGAGGACATGGTCATAATATTTACGCAGGCTAAACTATACATCGGATAATCCTTATTCAAGCACGCGGACCTAGCTAGGTGCCTACGCATAACGCTCACGGGTGACAGGTCCTTAATCTCATCCTTAAATTTGGTACTCTCATATAACCTGATAGCTTAACGGAATACTCCATAAGTTATATATTTGCTATTCAAAATGACCTGATAATGCTTTCATATATTAAAAAAGTGCCTATTAGAATGGCCCACTAAACAAAAAGTGTCGATAAAGGTTTCACCTCTATTTTACGCACACTTATCTACAATACATTTAAATCGACTAATAAGCATGTCAGAGTCTTCTTAGCATGTTATACTTCATCTTTACTTGTCGATTTCTTTTTAGTACTTATCAAGTTCAACGCTACTAACATACTTTAGCAGCACTGAACTGGGGGACTAGCAGGGTACAACGCCATTACGCCTTAAAAGTGATCAGTTTTTCTCAGGCTGCCCATTAAGGTGATATCCACTGCACATTAACCCGCATCGGCTCTTATATAATGTGGATGTTGCAATACGCCAGACAATATTTATACTTCTCACATCATTTGGCCTACGACTATACCACTTGACACGCATATGCAATCTGGTAGTCAAGACAAACGCACGACAAAACTAGTATACTTGATTATTCGAATAAGTATTCCACACGCTATGCGACAGGAAAAATACTTATTCGGATATGTATTCTCCACACCAGTCTGCGACATGGATAAAAGAAAACCCTCACGCCACAGTCGGCGAGGTAAACAGACATGCCACCTACTATAAGCATTCCACACGCCAGTGCGCGTCCAGGAAAAGCACGTAGTAGCTTACATAAAGTGCTCATTCATGCCTAACGCGTATAAAGCATTTTATTATCTCAATGAGTGTTCACTCACGCCAAGCGCGTAGAAAGCACTTTGTTGTTCAAGTGTTCATTAACGCCGCGCGGGTTATAAAGCACTTCCTGATATCTACAAGTGTTCATATAAACATTTGTAAAAGCAACATACCACCGCATTTAAACTGCATATTACGGTACAAAATATTACCACCGCATTTGAACTGCATATCATGGTAAAAGACAACTCTGACACGAAATATTTTTCATAATAACAAAGTCAGATGATCAAATTATACAGCGCTAAGAGTGGGCATCTTGGTAATAGATGCACAACCACTGATGAAAAACCAAGTACTTGTCCCACAATTATACAAACATTGTGGGGAACATAAATAACACTCTAAGCACCCTTCCGAGGTCACTGAGCATAGCAAGCACTTCTGCAGGGGTCCATTGTATATCATTCTTTCCGACGGCAACGATAACTGCTATAACCGGATCATCAATAACGACTGGTACAACCACCAGCGGTTTCACATTTCCGCTGACCACCAATGGTTGCACATTACGACAACGGAGACCCCGATGACACGGACGCGTGGTAGGGACCGTCGTCATATCAACATCAACTCTTTCAATGAGTTGAACGCCGTTAGCGCACCGTGTGTTAACCAACAAAAGTCACACCACAAGGTGGATATTCTACAGTAGCCCACACGACTGCGTGCGCACCGCTAAGGCAGGGCCACATCCGCAAAAGTCATCCAAGGGCGAGACACTGAACTACCAAAACTCAGCCTGCTCCAAGGCTCACACGCGGGACCCAACCGCATATGCGCAACCTTAATAAGCTCATGCAATACGCCAGTACAAATGGCAATTGTCTATAACCAATCAGCGTGCGTCAGGTTTACCCAACCAATTTCCACGATGAACAATCGTATACTATTCATTGCTCCATTATCTCTACTCACAGCCAATGACAACCACAACAAACGTGGCCAACAACTTTCTCGCACCCGGACGGCATGTAAGCCTAAAATTAGTGATCTTCACTCCCGAGCTCCTAATAAGTCTAAGTGCTCCTCCCACGCTTGCACGCGGGAGCAACACTAGACTGGGGGACATGACGAGGTATGGTACTGGACCCGACCTGAACTGTCGGACTTTTCTGCTATTTATCACTTTTATATTAATTATATATTATTATTATTATTGTGTACTAATCCGCGAAGCCTAGCGCATTGTAGTTTATGCTACACTAGGCTGTGGGCTCGTAGAGACAACCCCTAACTGGGCCTGGCCCATTGAGGTTAGGGTTTTCCCATATCTCCTATATAAGGAGGTCTCCACCTCCTCATTAGGGTATGAGATATAGGGCAAAACTTTTGTAGCTGGAAATAGGGGATTCTTCCTCTACCGGCCGTCTCTACAATTGCCCACGTTTCTCTCTTATTGTTTACAGGTCTAGGATGAAGTGAAGAAGACGAGGTGTGGCCATATTCGTGTTCATCACCGTAGAAGTTCTGACCCGCTCGGGTCCATGCTTCTTCAACTGGCATCGGCACCGGAATCAAATAACACAGAAACATAACGATCATCAAGTAGGAACATACCCGCCACGACGTTGGGGTCGTTCCTTGCTTCTCCAGCTCCAATCACAAAAGCTCTTCCCCTTGCACCATTCCCAGCATTGTTGTTTTGCTCATTGTTCCCAGCTCCCTGGTTGTTGTTGCGATTCTGATTCAGTTCAGGGCAATCCTTTCGCATGTGCCCTGTTGCCCCACATTTAAAACATGCTCGGTTGTTTCCCTGCTGCTGTTGCTGTTGGGGTTGTTGCTGATTCTGCCTTGCTGGGAACTGACTTCTACAATCCTTGGCTTCGTGCCCCATCTTGTGGCATCGCTGACATTGACCCTTATTACATGCCCCATTGTGGTGCCTGTTACACTTGTTGCACTTAGGGTAGCTTCCCCGGTAGCCACCCTGTTGCTGAGTGCCCTTGTTGTTGTCAGTTTTTCTTTGCTGAGCTGGGGCCTGAGTAGAGTTAGCATCTTTGCCCTGATTTCCATCCCACTTTCGTTTGCCATCATTAGAAGTTCCTTCCGCAGCACTGATCCTTTTGGGCAACCTGCCCTCTTCCACAGCCTGGTTGGTGAGTTTGTGGGCAAGACGAACCACAGGATGTATGGTAGTGAGGTTGGCCGAGGTTACATGGCTCCTGATTTCTGGGACTAAGCCTTTGATGTACAATTCGATCCTTCGGTACATGGGTCGGGACATGTTTGGGCAAAGAGCAGCATAGTCGTTGGACAGCTTGGTGTAGGTCTCAATCTCTGACCCAACCATCTTGAGTTCATAATACTCGTCCTCGAGTTTGTGGATGTCATCCCTGTGACAGTACTCTTCCTTGATCATATCCTTGAAATCTTCCCATGAAGTAGCGTTAGCAGTCTCCAAACCAAGCATTTGAATTTGCGCCTTCCACCACGAAAGCGCGCTTCCCTCAAGGGTACCAGTAGCAAACTTCACCCAATTAGCAGGGGGACACTCGCAGACAGCAAAAACAGCTTCGACTTTCTCGATCCAGTGCAGAAGACCTATGGCACCCTCAGTGCCATTGAATGGAAGAGGCTTGCAATCCATGAAGGTCTTGAAGGTACAAACACATGGTTGTACAGGTGCATGCTGACCTGTTGTGGGAGCGATACGAATAGGTGAAAAGGCAATGTGGCGGTAGGATCTAAACATCCTAAAACAACAAGCTTACCTCCTGGGTGAGCTGCAAAAGCTGCAGCCACCGTGTTGATCAGGTTAGTGAACTGAGCCTGAGTCATGTTGACGCTTCCTCGTCCGCGTCCACTCATTGTCTTCATAGCCAGAAAACATAGTATGAGTGTGATGTCGTAACATAGCGAGAATGAGATAGAAGAGGGGAGGCGAATCTATCTAATCAGGCAAACTAGTACATATGGTAAAGCAGAAAGCATAAAACAAACAAGCAAGTAAATATGGGTCCGAGCTATGAGGTCAGATAAGTCGAGCCTTGCGCTTGGAGTGTAGTGTCGTCAAGAGTCACGGGTTATAGTCTGGTTTTTCTCAAAAAGATTTTCCCCTTTTTAAAACCAAGTTCACTATAACCAATGGCTCTGATACCAATCTGTCACACCCCCAAATACCACCTGCGGAGTAACATCCGCTTGAGGGCGTGACTGACCAGGATCCAGCCACCAATTATACTAAGCGTTGGTTAATAGTAAAGTAATTGCTATCTAAAGTAGTTAGCAACATCGTAGTTTAAGTTCGATAGTAAGTTTAAACAAAACAGCGGAAGCATAAACCAAATAGTTTTAAAAGATAGTTCATGGTTCAAGATAAGTAAAACCCAACACACGGGTTTTGACGAACACTACACATCCCCAAGCAGCAGCTCCTCAGTCACTGGTTACCTGCAAAGCATGCAGTAAGGTGTCAACAATAATGCTGAGTGAGTTCACTAGTTGTCCAGTTTTAATTACCAAAAACTTGTTTCACCAGTTAATTTACTCGTTTATACATGCCATGGGGAGCTACCCCAAAAGTTAGCGACTAAACTGTTTTTCCAATACCGAACACTAGGTAACCGTTTGTGTTTCCGCAGGATGCCCCGATGTCAATGTTCTATCATCATTGACGGATGCCTGAGTACATTAGTTCACGACCGATCCCAAACCATGGCACGGTGTGAGGTTGGTAAAACCTAAATAGCGCTATCAACTAATAACCCGTTCGCCTGGCCCCGGCGACTAATCGGTATTATGTAGTAGGGACTTGAGTGATAGAGTTTCGTTTAGTGCCGTTAGTTGCAATCCGTATAAACAGTAATTAACCAAAGGTTCCCAATAACAAGGGAAGAAAAGTAAGTTGTATCCCTCATAGGGGATAGTGTTGTTTGTAGTTCCGTTTCCCAAACCACCGGGAACGCATGCTTTAAGTTGTGAACTCACCTTGGGTTGCTCGGTAGATTAAATACCCGGTCAATCACGTTGGTCACCACGTCCTAGCATGGTTACCAAATATAGGTCAAGCAGGGGTACAAGTAATCACGTATAGCAAACACGTATAGAAGCACTAAGTATGCATATAACCAAACAGTTGGGTTATTGGGCCTGTCCTAACATTTTCACAAACAGTAACAGATACACATGTAGTTCAGTCAACAGATAGCCCAACAAGTCATGGCCCAATAACACTTAGGTAGCACAGTCGAGACAAGGGTGGTTTCGACTCGAAAATGCACGGTTTCGAGTCGCAACCAAGGGATTCCGACTCGCAACCTCGGTCTCGGTTCATCACGCTTTGGTTTCGAGTCGCAACCAGGGATTCCGACTCGCAACCTTGGTTTCGGTTCATCACGCTTGGTCTCGAGTGTGCTGTTTGCGAGTCGCAACCGGGAGATCTCGAAGGATCACGTTCTGGTCTCGAGTCGCAACCAAGGGTTCCGACTCGCAACCACTGTTACGTGCACCTGAATCCTTCTAGAACCTGGCAATGTACTAACCAATAGGATTTCGATTTCATGGTAATGTTGTACTATCCAGTAATATTACATAGACATGTCTCTTTGTCTATTCCTTGTCTAAAACAGATCAAAATCACATAATTTTGAATATTCATACAACCTTCAAACTGTTCATCAATTATCATAAATTGTTCATCATGCTTAGACTCTCCTAACCAATCCCGAAACATGCATTCTAGTAGTTATGCATTATTATTAAACCAAAAGCATCCGAAACCTGTTAAATCACCCAACTACATATCATACTTGCTTCTATTTCTAGCATAATTGAAACAAGAACACACAAACACATAATTATTCACAATCTTGGCTAAACATTTCTATCTAACTAAAACATGTTCAACATCTATTATTAAGCTATTCAATCAAACAAACAACAACATGTGCACCATAAGCCAAACAAATATCTTTATCATAAGCTATCAACCATTCCTCATGTATTAGGCACTAAAGATCCAAAAGGACACTAACCGGCTTAACACGGGTGTGAAGGGCGATCTTCCGAGTGTGATTTCAAGCTTGATCTGAGAGCTTTGGTGATATTCCGGCTGGTTCCGAGTAGGAGGAGAAGGATGAGGGTGGTTGTTTGGGGTTTAGGGTTTTAGTGAGAGGGAGGGAGTGTGTGTGAGTGAGAGAATGTTGGAGTGTCAAAATGAGGGAAGTGTGGCTTATGTGGGGATTTTATAACCCATTCAAGGGCCATGCACCCTTATGGGTTTCCGAGTGGGCTTCGCGTGAAGCTAAAGGAAGCGGCCCAACGGTCCATCGGTTCACTATTCACTCGAGACCGGGTGGTCTCGAGTCGGGTTCGCGGTCTCGACTCACTTCTACTCTAATATATATATATATATATATCATACATACATACATACAATACATTATCGGCACATAACACAAGGAAGTCACAACTTTCATTTTATAACACATATACACGCAAAGTTACATCAAAAAGGTTTCCCGGGAAAATCCGAAGTGTCACATTATCCCCAAGTTTTAAGAACTTTCGTCCCGAAAGTTAAGGCAGTCACTGTCAAGCTAGTGTAAGTGAGAACGTTTCAACGGGGTGTCACATCATCCCCCCGTTAGTTTGGAATTTCGTCCCGAAATTTAGTTGTAGCTCCAGTGCTGGTGTTTCCGTTTGGGAACAACTGGGGATACTTGTGCTTCATCTGGTCTTCCCGCTCCCAGGTAAACTCTGGGCCACGCCGCGAGTTCCAACGGACTCGTACAAGAGGTATCTGGCTACGTTTGAGGATTTTGATCTCTCGATCCGTGATCTCAATCGGTTCCTCAGTAAAGTGTAGCTGTTCATCAATAGTTAGTTCCTTGAAGGGAATTACGAGCGTTTCATCTGATAGACACTTCTTCAGATTAGATACGTGAAAAACGTTGTGTACCGCACTCAGTTCTTCAGGCAGGTTCAATCTATAAGCAACCTTACCGATTTTCTCGGTAATTTCGAATGGTCCGATATATCGCGGATTAAGCTTACCCCGTTTACCAAAGCGAACCACACCCTTCCAGGGTGAGACTTTAAGTAGAACCTGGTCACCGACCTGGAATTCTAGTGGTTTCCTACGCTTATCAGTGTAACTCTTCTGACGGTCACGAGCTGCCGCCATGCGTTGTCTGATCTGGGCAATCTTTTCCGTTGCATCTACCACCATATCTGGGCCCGTGATTTGACTATCACCGATTTCTGCCCAGCAAAGAGGTGACCGGCATTTACGACCGTACAATGCCTCAAAAGGTGCTGCCTGAATACTAGTGTGGTAGTTGTTGTTGTAGGAGAACTCTACTAGTGGTAGATGCTTCTCCCAATTCTTGCCAAAATCGATCACACATGCTCTAAGCATGTCTTCTAGGGTTTGGATGGTGCGTTCGGACTGTCCATCCGTTTGCGGGTGATAAGCGGTGCTCATGTCCAAACGTGAGCCAAAGGATTTGTGCATAGCTTGCCACAATTCTGAAGTAAAACGAGCGTCTCGGTCGGAAATAATTGAGGTTGCCACCCCGTGCCTCGAAACTACTTCCTTTAAGTAAATCTCCGCCAAGGTAGAAAACTTGTCTGTTTCCTTAATAGCCAGAAAGTGGGCGGACTTGGTCAATCGATCCACTATTACCCAAATGGTGTCATTTCCGCGTTGAGATCTAGGTAGCCCTGTAACAAAATCCATGGAAATTTGCTCCCATTTCCATTTCGGGATTTCTGGTTGTTGGAGTAGGCCTGCTGGCTTCTGGTACTCTGTCTTGACTCTTGCGCAGGTCAAACATTTGCTGACGTATGTTGCTATGTGGGCCTTCATGCCAGGCCACCAGTATGTTGTCCTCAAGTCATGGTACATCTTACCCGAGCCAGGATGTACTGAGTAACGGGACTTGTGGGCTTCGTCCATCACGAGTTCACGTAAATCTCCATAGAGTGGAACCCAAATGCGCCCTGTTACATAGTAAGCGCCATCTTCCTTCTGTTCTAATCGCTGTCTCGATCCTCTCAGAGACTCAGCCCTGATGTTTTCCGGTTTCAATGCTTCGACTTGAGCATTGCGGATCTGGGTAGGGAGGTTAGACTGGATGGTAAGTTGCAATGCTCGCACGCGCTTTGGTATAGTGTCCTTTCGGCTGAGGGCGTCTGCCACGACATTGGCCTTGCCCGGATGGTACTTGATGGCGCATTCGTAGTCATTCAAGAGTTCGACCCAGCGGCGCTGTCGCATGTTCAATTCCTTTTGCCTAAAGATATGCTCGAGACTCCTGTGATCGGTGTAAATAGAGCACTTGGTACCGTACAGGTAATGTCTCCATATCTTAAGAGCAAAGATCACTGCTCCCAGTTCCAAATCATGCGTAGTGTAGTTTCTTTCATGCGTCTTGAGTTGTCGAGAGGCGTAGGCAATAACTTTCTCGCGTTGCATCAACACGCAACCGAGCCCATGGATAGACGCATCGCAGTAAACCACAAAGTCGTCAGTGCCTTCAGGCAACGAGAGAATAGGAGCGCTACAGAGGTTATCCTTTAGCCTTTGAAAGGCCGACTCCTGAGCTTCATTCCACTTGTAAACAATGCCTTTCTGAGTAAGAGTCGTGAGGGGTTGTGCAATCTTTGAGAATCCCTTGATGAATTTGCGGTAGTATCCTGCCAATCCCAAGAATTGGCGAACTTCGGTTGGGGTCTTGGGCGTAGGCCAATTCTTTATCGAGTCGATCTTAGCGGGGTCGACGTGAATGCCGTCCCTGTTCACCACATGCCCAAGGAAATGGACGTCTCAAAGCCAAAAGTCACATTTCGAGAATTTGGCGTACAATTGCTCCTTGCGTAAGAGTTCGAGGATGAGGCGTAGGTGTCGTTCATGCTCTTCTTGACTTTTCGAGTAGATCAGGATGTCGTCGATAAACACAATCACGAATTTGTCGAGGTAAGGCTTGCACACTCGGTTCATGAGATCCATGAAAACCGCAGGTGCGTTAGTCATTCCAAAAGGCATAACGAGGAACTCGTAATGACCATAACGAGTCCTGAACGCAGTCTTAGAGATGTCTTCATTACGAACTCTCAGCTGATGATAGCCTGATCGCAGGTCAATCTTAGAATAGTAGCTCGATCCTTGCAACTGATCGAATAGGTCGTCGATGCGCGGGAGAGGGTAACGATTCTTGATGGTGACCTTGTTCAACTCACGATAGTTGATGCACATTCGGAATGTGTCATCCTTCTTCTTGACAAAGAGTACTGGGGCTCCCCAGGGTGATGAACTAGGACGGATAAATCCTTTATCCAATAGTTCCTGTAGTTGCGTAGAGAGTTCCTTCAGTTCTGCAGGGGCTAGACGGTAAGGCGCACGAGCTATGGGTGCTGCTCCGGGAGCTAGCTCGATTTGAAATTCGACCTGACGGTGGGGAGGGAGTCCAGGCAGTTCCTCAGGAAATACCTCGGGATAGTCACGTACTACAGGAAAATCTTCAATCCTCTTTTCCTTTTCGTGAGTGTCGGTGACAAGTGCTAGGATAGCGGTGTGCCCTTTTTGTAAACACTTCTGGGCTTTCAGAAGCGAGATAATGCCTGTGATTTCTCCACCTTTGTTGCCTCGAACGATGAGGGGCTGGCCAGAACAGCGAGGAATACGAACCGCTTTCTCTTGACAGAGGATCTCAGCGCGATGTTTGGATAACCAATCCATACCGATGACGACGTCGAGGCTTCCAAGTTTGACGGGGAAAAGATCGATACTAAACGCGTGACCAGACAATTCTAGTGTGCAGTCGTAGATCACGTGCGTGGCCTCGATGTTCCTACCATTAGCTATCTCGACGACGTGCTTAGAACTTAATAATGCAGGCGGGTGCTTAAGTTTCTTACTAATGCGAAGGGATACATAACTGGCATCGGCACCGGAATCAAATAACACAGAAACATAACGATCATCAAGTAGGAACTTACCCGCCATGACGTTGGGGTCGTTCCTTGCTTCTCCAGCTCCAATCACAAAAGCTCTTCCCCTTGCACCATTCCCAGCATTGTTGTTTTGTTCATTGTTCCCAGCTCCCTGGTTGTTGTTGCGATTCTGATTCAGTTCAGGGCAATCCTTTCGCATGTGCCCTGTTGCCCCACATTTAAAACATGCTCGGTTGTTTCCCTGCTGCTGTTGCTGTTGGGGTTGTTGATGATTCTGCCTTGCTGGGAACTGACTTCTACAATCCTTGGCTTCGTGCCCCATCTTGTGGCATCGCTGACATTGACCCTTATTACATGCCCCATTGTGGTGCCTGTTACACTTGTTGCACTTAGGGTAGCTTCCCCGGTAGCCACCCTGTTGCTGAGTCCCTTGTTGTTGTCAGTTTTTCTTTGCTGAGCTGGGGCCTGAGTAGAGTTAGCATCTTTGCCCTGATTTACATCCCACTTTCGTTTGCCATCATTAGAAGTTCCTTCCGCAGCACTGATCCTTTTGGGCAACCTGCCCTCTTCCACAGCCTGGTTGGTGAGTTTGTGGGCAAGACGAACCACAGGCTGTATGGTAGTGAGGTTGGCCGAGGTTACATGGCTCCTGATTTCTGGGACTAAGCCTTTGATGTACAATTCGATCCTTCGGTACATGGGTCGGGACATGTTTGGGCAAAGAGCAGCATAGTCGTTGGACAGCTTGGTGTAGGTCTCAATCTCTGACCCAACCATCTTGAGTTCATAATACTCGTCCTCGAGTTTGTGGATGTCATCCCTGTGAAAGTACTCTTCCTTGATCATATCCTTGAAATCTTCCCATGAAGTAGCGTTAGCAGTCTCCAAACCAAGCATTTGAATTTGCGCCTTCCACCACGAAAGCGCGCTTCCCTTAAGGGTACCAGTAGCAAACTTCACCCAATTAGCAGGGGGACACTCGCAGACAGCAAAAACAGCTTCGACTTTCTCGATCCAGTGCAGAAGACCTATGGCACCCTCAGTGCCATTGAATGGAAGAGGCTTGCAATCCATGAAGGTCTTGAAGGTACAGACACGTGGTTGTACAGGTGCATGCTGACCTGTTGTGGGAGCGATACGAATAGGTGAAAAGGCAATGTGGCGGTAGGATCTAAACATCCTAAAACAACAAGCTTACCTCCTGGGTGAGCTGCGAAAGCTGCAGCCACCGTGTTGATCAGGTTAGTGAACTGAGCCTGAGTCATGTTGACGCTTCCTCGTCCGCGTCCACTCATTGTCTTCATAGCCAGAAAACATAGTATGAGTGTGATGTCGTAACATAGCGAGAATGAGATAGAAGAGGGGAGGCGAATCTATCTAATCAGGCAAACTAGTACGTATGGTAAAGCAGAAAGCATAAAACAAACAAGCAAGTAAATATGGGTCCGAGCTATGAGGACAGATAAGTCGAGCCTTGCGCTTGGAGTGTAGTGTCGTCACGAGTCACGGGTTATAGTCTGGTTTTTCTCAAAATGATTTTCCCCTTTTTAAAACCAAGTTCACTATAACCAATGGCTCTGATACCAATCTGTCACACCCCCAAATACCACCTGCGGAGTAACATCCGCTTGAGGGCGTGACTGACCAGGATCCAGCCACCAATTATACTAAGCGTTGGGTAATAGTAAAGTAATTGCTATCTAAAGTAGTTAGCAACATCGTAGTTTAAGTTCGATAGTAAGTTTAAACAAAACAGCGGAAGCATAAACCAAATAGTTTTAAAAGATAGTTCATGGTTCAAGATAAGTAAAACCCAACACACGGGTTTTGACGAACACTACACATCCCCAAGCAGCAGCTCCTCAGTCACTGGTTACCTGCAAAGCATGCAGTAAGGTGTCAACAATAATGCTGAGTGAGTTCACTAGTTGTCCAGTTTTAATTACCAAAAACTTGTTTCACCAGTTAATTTACTCGTTTATACATGCCATGGGGAGCTACCCCAAAAGTTAGCGACTAAACTGTTTTTCCAATACCGAACACTAGGTAACCGTTTGCGTTTCCGCAGGATGCCCCGATGTCAATGTTCTATCATCATTGACGGATGCCTGAGTACATTAGTTCACGACCGATCCCAAACCATGGCACGGTGTGAGGTTGGTAAAACCTAAATAGCGCTATCAACTAATAACCCGTTCGCCTGGCCCCGGCGACTAATCGGTATTATGTAGTAGGGACTTGAGTGATAGAGTTTCGTTTAGTGCCGTTAGTTGCAATCCGTATAAACAGTAATTAACCAAAGGTTCCCAATAACAAGGGAAGAAAAGTAAGTTGTATCCCTCATAGGGGATAGTGTTGTTTGTAGTTCCGTTTCCCAAACCACCGGGAACGCATGCTTTAGGTTGTGAACTCACCTTGGGTTGCTCGGTAGATTAAATACCCGGTCAATCACGTTGGTCACCACGTCCTAGCATGGTTACCAAATATAGGTCAAGCAGGGGTACAAGTAATCACGTATAGCAAACACGTATAGAAGCACTAAGTATGCATACAACCAAACAGTTGGGTTATAGGGCCTGTCCTAACATTTTCACAAATAGTAACAGATACACATGTAGTTCAGTCAACAGATAGCCCAACAAGTCATGGCCCAATAACACTTAGGTAGCCCAGTCGAGACAAGGGTGGTTTCGACTCGAAAATGCACGGTTTCGAGTCGCAACCAAGGGATTCCGACTCGCAACCTCGGTCTCGGTTCATCACGCTTTGGTTTCGAGTCGCAACCAGGGATTCCGACTCGCAACCTTGGTTTCGGTTCATCACGCTTGGTCTCGAGTGTGCTGTTTGCGAGTCGCAACCGGGAGATCTCGAAGGATCACGTTCTGGTCTCGAGTCGCAACCAAGGGTTCCGACTCGCAACCACTGTTACGTGCACCTGAATCCTTCTAGAACCTGGCAATGTACTAACCAATAGGATTTCGATTTCATGGTAATGTTGTACTATCCAGTAATATTACACAAACATGTCTCTTTGTCTATTCCTTGTCTAAAACAGATCAAAATCACATAATTTTGAATATTCATACAACCTTCAAACTGTTCATCAATTATCATAAATTGTTCATCATGCTTAGACTCTCCTAACCAATCCCGAAACATGCATTCTAGTAGTTATGCATTATTATTAAACCAAAAGCATCCGAAACCTGTTAAATCACCCAACTACATATCATACTTGCTTCTATTTCTAGCATAATTGAAACAAGAACACACAAACACATAATTATTCACAATCTTGGCTAAACATTTCTATCTAACTAAAACATGTTCAACATCTATTATTAAGCTATTCAATCAAACAAACAACAACATGTGCACCATAAGCCAAACAAATATCTTTATCATAAGCTATCAACCATTCCTCATGTATTAGGCACTAAAGATCCAAAAGGACACTAACCGGCTTAACACGGGTGTGAAGGGCGATCTTCCGAGTGTGATTTCAAGCTTGATCTGAGAGTTTTGGTGATATTCCGGCTGGTTCCGAGTAGGAGGAGAAGGATGAGGGTGGTTGTTTGGGGTTTAGGGTTTTAGTGAGAGGGAGGGAGTGTGTGTGAGTGAGAGAATGTTGGAGTGTCAAAATGAGGGAAGTGTGGCTTATGTGGGGATTTTATAACCCATTCAAGGGCCATGCACCCTTATGGGTTTCCGAGTGGGCTTCGCGTGAAGCTAAAGGAAGCGGCCCAACGGTCCATCGGTTCACTATTCACTCGAGACCGGGTGGTCTCGAGTCGGGTTCGCGGTCTCGACTCACTTCTACTCTAATATATATATATATATATATATATATATATATATACATATATATATATAGGGAGAGGATCATGAGAAAACTAGATATAAATGAGAAAACTAGAAAACTAACTAAAATCCACTAAAAAGGAGAGGGAGCGAGACTTTTAATGAAGGAGGGGGGACTTTTAATGAAGGAGGGGTAAAATTGGAACAAAAAATATATAAATTTTCAAACATTTCCCATTTCTCCATACGTTATCATTTTAAAACAAAAATGGCACCATAAGATCACAAATTTTCTTATCTTTCATTCAAGTATATTCGAGCATATTTTTTATGACATAAAAAAAGATTTATGGTGTCGTCTTGTTTTCTCCACTATTATTATAGTAGTGCACATGTGCAATGTAACATGTACTACAATTGCATTACATGCTTAAAATTAGCTTTTTGAGTCTAGTTTAGCTTTTAGGGTTAGTTTTTTTGGAGGTTTAGGATTAGGATTAGGTTTTTGGGTGTGGGGGGAGGGGGGGTTTAGGTTTTTTTTTGGGGGTGGGGGGGGGTTTAGGTTTTTTTTTTTGGGTTTATGTTTAGGGTTTAGTTTTAGGTTTTTGGGGGGTGGGGGGTGGGGGGGTTTAGGTTTTTGGGGGGTGGGGGTGGGGGGTTTAGGTTTTTGGGGGGTGGGGGAGGGGGGTTTAGGTTTTTTTTGGGGGGGGGGGGGGGTGGGGGGTTTAGGTTTTTTTCGGGTTTATGTTTAGGGTTTAGTTTTAGGTTTTTGGGGGGTGAGGGTGGGGGGTGGGGGGTTAGGCTTTTGGTGGGAGGGTGAATTTAGGTTTTGGGGGGGGGTGGGGGTGGGGGGGGGTTTAGGTTTTTGGGGGGTGTCGGTGGGTGGTGGGTTAAGTGGTTTAGGCTTTCCGTATTAGTGCACATGTGCAGTACAACAAAAATTTTTTTTTTTTTTTTTTTTTTGAAAATTTTTTTCCATACATATAAAGTAGCGATTTTTTATTAAAAAATTGTAAAAAAAAAAAAAAAAAATTTTGGGTATTTTTTTTGGTTTTTTTTAGGTTTTTTTAGTTAGTTTTTTGGTTTTCTCATTTAAACTAGTTTTCTCATGATCCATCCCCTATATATATATATATACATATATATATATATATATATACATATATATATATATATACATATATATATATATATATACATATATATATATATATATCATACATACATACATACAACACATTATCGGCACATAACACAAGGAAGTCACAACTTTCATTTTATAACACATATACACGCAAAGTTACCTCAAAAAGGTTTCCCGGGAAAATCCGAAGTGTCACATTATCCCCAAGTTTTAAGAACTTTCGTCCCGAAACTTAAGGCAGTCACTGTCAAGCTAGTGTAAGTGAGAACGTTTCAACGGGGTGTCACATCATCCCCCCGTTAGTTTGGAATTTCGTCCCGAAATTCAGTTGTAGCTCCAGTG
The DNA here is from genome assembly GCF_002127325.2 of Helianthus annuus. NCBI lineage: Eukaryota > Viridiplantae > Streptophyta > Magnoliopsida > Asterales > Asteraceae > Helianthus > Helianthus annuus. The sequence goes on from NC_035436.2 coordinate 27,311,976, forward strand.
CTGGTGTTTCCGTTTGGGAACAACTGGGGATACTTGTGCTTCATCTGGTCTTCCCGCTCCCAGGTAAACTCTGGGCCACGTCGCGAGTTCCAACGGACTCGTACAAGAGGTATCTGGCTACGTTTGAGGATTTTGATCTCTCGATCCGTGATCTCAATCGGTTCCTCAGTAAAGTGTAGCTGTTCATCAATAGTTAGTTCCTTGAAGGGAATTACGAGCGTTTCATCTGATAGACACTTCTTCAGATTAGATACGTGAAAAACGTTGTGTACCGCACTCAGTTCTTCAGGCAGGTTCAATCTATAAGCAACCTTACCGATTTTCTCGGTAATTTCGAATGGTCCGATATATCGCGGATTAAGCTTGCCCCGTTTACCAAAGCGAACCACACCCTTCCAGGGTGAGACTTTAAGTAGAACCCGGTCACCGACCTGGAATTCTAGTGGTTTCCTACGCTTATCAGCGTAACTCTTCTGACGGTCACGAGCTGCCGCCATGCGTTGTGTGATCTGGGCAATCTTTTCCGTTGCATCTACCACCATCTCTGGGCCCGTGATTTGACTATCACCGATTTCTGCCCAGCAAAGAGGTGACCGGCATTTACGACCGTACAATGCCTCAAAAGGTGCTGCCTGAATACTAGTGTGGTAGCTGTTGTTGTAGGAGAACTCTACTAGTGGTAGATGCTTCTCCCAATTCTTGCCAAAATCGATCACACATGCTCTAAGCATGTCTTCTAGGGTTTGGATGGTGCGTTCAGACTGTCCATCCGTTTGCGGGTGATAAGCGGTGCTCATGTCCAAACGTGAGCCAAAGGATTTGTGCATAGCTTGCCACAATTCTGAAGTAAAACGAGCGTCTCGGTCGGAAATAATTGAGGTTGCCACCCCGTGCCTCGAAACTACTTCCTTTAAGTAAATCTCCGCCAAGGTAGAAAACTTGTCTGTTTCCTTAATAGCCAGAAAGTGGGCGGACTTGGTCAATCGATCCACTATTACCCAAATGGTGTCATTTCCGCGTTGAGATCTAGGTAGCCCTGTAACAAAATCCATGGAAATTTGCTCCCATTTCCATTTCGGGATTTCTGGTTGTTGGAGTAGGCCTGCTGGCTTCTGGTACTCTGTCTTGACTCTTGCGCAGGTCAAACATTTGCTGACGTATGTTGCTATGTGGGCCTTCATGCCAGGCCACCAGTATGTTGTCCTCAAGTCATGGTACATCTTACCCGAGCCAGGATGTACTGAGTAACGGGACTTGTGGGCTTCGTCCATCACGAGTTCACGTAAATCTCCATAGAGTGGAACCCAAATGCGCCCTGTTACATAGTAAGCGCCATCTTCCTTCTGTTCTAATCGCTGTCTCGATCCTCTCAGAGACTCAGCCCTGATGTTTTCCGGTTTCAATGCTTCGACTTGAGCATTGCGGATCTGGGTAGGGAGGTTAGACTGGATGGTAAGTTGCAATGCTCGCACGCGCTTTGGTATAGTGTCCTTTCGGCTGAGGGCGTCTGCCACGACATTGGCCTTGCCCGGATGGTACTTGATGGCGCATTCGTAGTCATTCAAGAGTTCGACCCAGCGGCGCTGTCGCATGTTCAATTCCTTTTGCCTAAAGATATGCTCGAGACTCCTGTGATCGGTGTAAATAGAGCACTTGGTACCGTATAGGTAATGTCTCCATATCTTAAGAGCAAAGATCACTGCTCCCAGTTCCAAATCATGCGTAGTGTAGTTTCTTTCATGCGTCTTGAGTTGTCGAGAGGCGTAGGCAATAACTTTCTCGCGTTGCATCAACACGCAACCGAGCCCATGGATAGACGCATCGCAGTAAACCACAAAGTCGTCAGTGCCTTCAGGCAACGAGAGAATAGGAGCGCTACAGAGGTTATCCTTTAGCCTTTGAAAGGCCGACTCCTGAGCTTCATTCCACTTGTAAACAATGCCTTTCTGAGTAAGAGTCGTGAGGGGTTGTGCAATCTTTGAGAATCCCTTGATGAATTTGCGGTAGTATCCTGCCAATCCCAAGAATTGGCGAACTTCGGTTGGGGTCTTGGGAGTAGGCCAATTCTTTATCGAGTCGATCTTAGCGGGGTCGACGTGAATGCCGTCCCTGTTGACCACATGCCCAAGGAAATGGACCTCTCGAAGCCAAAAGTCACACTTCGAGAATTTGGCGTACAATTGCTCCTTGCGTAAGAGTTCGAGGATGAGGCGTAGGTGTCGTTCATGCTCTTCTTGACTTTTCGAGTAGATCAGGATGTCGTCGATAAACACAATCACGAATTTGTCGAGGTAAGGCTTGCACACTCGGTTCATGAGATCCATGAAAACCGCAGGTGCGTTAGTCATTCCAAAAGGCATAACGAGGAACTCGTAATGACCATAACGAGTCCTGAACGCAGTCTTAGAGATGTCTTCATTACGAACTCTCAGCTGATGATAGCCTGATCGCAGGTCAATCTTAGAATAGTAGCTCGATCCTTGCAACTGATCGAATAGGTCGTCGATGCGCGGGAGAGGGTAACGATTCTTGATGGTGACCTTGTTCAACTCACGATAGTCGATGCACATTCGGAATGTGCCATCCTTCTTCTTGACAAAGAGTACTGGGGCTCCCCAGGGTGATGAACTAGGACGGATAAATCCTTTATCCAATAGTTCCTGTAGTTGCGTAGAGAGTTCCTTCAGTTCTGCAGGGGCTAGACGGTAAGGCGCACGAGCTATGGGTGCTGCTCCGGGAGCTAGCTCGATTTGAAATTCGACCTGACGGTGGGGAGGGAGTCCAGGCAGTTCCTCAGGAAATACCTCGGGATAGTCACGTACTACAGGAAAATCTTCAATCCTCTTTTCCTTTTCGTGAGTGTCGGTGACAAGTGCTAGGATAGCGGTGTGCCCTTTTTGTAAACACTTCTGGGCTTTCAGAAGCGAGATAATGCCTGTGATTTCTCCACCTTTGTTGCCTCGAACGATGAGGGGCTGGCCAGAACGGCGAGGAATACGAACCGCTTTCTCTTGACAGAGGATCTCAGCGCGATGTTTGGATAACCAATCCATACCGATGACGACGTCGAAGCTTCCAAGTTTGACGGGGAAAAGATCGATACTAAACGCGTGACCAGACAATTCTAGTGTGCAGTCGTAGATCACGTGCGTGGCCTCGATGTTCCTACCATTAGCTATCTCGACGACGTGCTTAGAACTTAATAATGCAGGCGGGTGCTTAAGTTTCTTACTATTGCGAAGGGATACATAACTGGCACCGGCACCGGAATCAAATAACACAGAAACATAACGATCATCAAGTAGGAACTTACCCGCCACGACGTTGGGGTCGTTCCTTGCTTCTCCAGCTCCAATCACAAAAGCTCTTCCCCTTGCACCATTCCCAGCATTGTTGTTTTGCTCATTGTTCCCAGCTCCCTGGTTGTTGTTGCGATTCTGATTCAGTTCAGGGCAATCCTTTCGCATGTGCCCTGTTGCCCCACATTTAAAACATGCTCGGTTGTTTCCCTGCTGCTGTTGCTGTTGGGGTTGTTGCTGATTCTGCCTTGCTGGGAACTGACTTCTACAATCCTTGGCTTCGTGCCCCATCTTGTGGCATCGCTGACATTGACCCTTATTACATGCCCCATTGTGGTGCCTGATACACTTGTTGCACTTAGGGTAGCTTCCCCGGTAGCCACCCTGTTGCTGAGTGCCCTTGTTGTTGTCAGTTTTTCTTTGCTGAGCTGGGGCCTGAGTAGAGTTAGCATCTTTGCCCTGATTTCCATCCCACTTTCGTTTGCCATCATTAGAAGTTCCTTCCGCAGCACTGATCCTTTTGGGCAACCTGCCCTCTTCCACAGCCTGGTTGGTGAGTTTGTGGGCAAGACGAACCACAGGCTGTATGGTAGTGAGGTTGGCCGAGGTTACATGGCTCCTGATTTCTGGGACTAAGCCTTTGATGTACAATTCGATCCTTCGGTACATGGGTCGGGACATCTTTGGGCAAAGAGCAGCATAGTCGTTGGACAGCTTGGTGTAGGTCTCAATCTCTGACCCAACCATCTTGAGTTCATAATACTCGTCCTCGAGTTTGTGGATGTCATCCCTGTGACAGTACTCTTCCTTGATCATATCCTTGAAATCTTCCCATGAAGTAGCGTTAGCAGTCTCCAAACCAAGCATTTGAATTTGCGCCTTCCACCACGAAAGCGCGCTTCCCTCAAGGGTACCAGTAGCAAACTTCACCCAATTAGCAGGGGGACACTCGCAGACAGCAAAAACAGCTTCGACTTTCTCGATCCAGTGCAGAAGACCTATGGCACCCTCAGTGCCATTGAATGGAAGAGGCTTGCAATCCATGAAGGTCTTGAAGGTACAGACACGTGGTTGTACAGGTGCATGCTGACCTGTTGTGGGAGCGATACGAATAGGTGAAAAGGCAATGTGGCGGTAGGATCTAAACATCCTAAAACAACAAGCTTACCTCCTGGGTGAGCTGCGAAAGCTGCAGCCACCGTGTTGATCAGGTTAGTGAACTGAGCCTGAGTCATGTTGACGCTTCCTCGTCCGCGTCCACTCATTGTCTTCATAGCCAGAAAACATAGTATGAGTGTGATGTCGTAACATAGCGAGAATGAGATAGAAGAGGGGAGGCGAATCTATCTAATCAGGCAAACTAGTACGTATGGTAAAGCAGAAAGCATAAAACAAACAAGCAAGTAAATATGGGTCCGAGCTATGAGGTCAGATAAGTCGAGCCTTGCGCTTGGAGTGTAGTGTCGTCACGAGTCACGGGTTATAGTCTGGTTTTTCTCAAAAAGATTTTCCCCTTTTTAAAACCAAGTTCACTATAACCAATGGCTCTGATACCAATCTGTCACACCCCCAAATACCACCTGCGGAGTAACATCCGCTTGAGGGCGTGACTGACCAGGATCCAGCCACCAATTATACTAAGCGTTGGTTAATAGTAAAGTAATTGCTATCTAAAGTAGTTAGCAACATCGTAGTTTAAGTTCGATAGTAAGTTTAAACAAAACAGCGGAAGCATAAACCAAATAGTTTTAAAAGATAGTTCATGGTTCAAGATAAGTAAAACCCAACACACGGGTTTTGACGAACACTACACATCCCCAAGCAGCAGCTCCTCAGTCACTGGTTACCTGCAAAGCATGCAGTAAGGTGTCAACAATAATGCTGAGTGAGTTCACTAGTTGTCCAGTTTTAATTACCAAAAACTTGTTTCACCAGTTAATTTACTCGTTTATACATGCCATGGGGAGCTACCCCAAAAGTTAGCGACTAAACTGTTTTTCCAATACCGAACACTAGGTAACCGTTTGCGTTTCCGCAGGATGCCCTGATGTCAATGTTCTATCATCATTGACGGATGCCTGAGTACATTAGTTCACGACCGATCCCAAACCATGGCACGGTGTGAGATTGGTAAAACCTAAATAGCGCTATCAACTAATAACCCGTTCGCCTGGCCCCGGCGACTAATCGGTATTATGTAGTAGGGACTTGAGTGATAGAGTTTCGTTTAGTGCCGTTAGTTGCAATCCGTATAAACAGTAATTAACCAAAGGTTCCCAATAACAAGGGAAGAAAAGTAAGTTGTATCCCTCATAGGGGATAGTGTTGTTTGTAGTTCCGTTTCCCAAACCACCGGGAACGCATGCTTTAGGTTGTGAACTCACCTTAGGTTGCTCGGTAGATTAAATACCCGGTCAATCACGTTGGTCACCACGTCCTAGCATGGTTACCAAATATAGGTCAAGCAGGGGTACAAGTAATCACGTATAGCAAACACGTATAGAAGCACTAAGTATGCATACAACCAAACAGTTGGGTTATTGGGCCTGTCCTAACATTTTCACAAACAGTAACAGATACACATGTAGTTCAGTCAACAGATAGCCCAACAAGTCATGGCCCAATAACACTTAGGTAGCCCAGTCGAGACAAGGGTGGTTTCGACTCGAAAATGCACGGTTTCGAGTCGCAACCAAGGGATTCCGACTCGCAACCTCGGTCTCGGTTCATCACGCTTCGGTTTCGAGTCGCAACCAGGGATTCCGACTCGCAACCTTGGTTTCGGTTCATCACGCTTGGTCTCGAGTGTGCTGTTTGCGAGTCGCAACCGGGAGATCTCGAAGGATCACGTTCTGGTCTCGAGTCGCAACCAAGGGTTCCGACTCGCAACCACTGTTACGTGCACCTGAATCCTTCTAGAACCTGGCAATGTACTAACCAATAGGATTTCGATTTCATGGTAATGTTGTACTATCCAGTAATATTACACAAACATGTCTCTTTGTCTATTCCTTGTCTAAAACAGATCAAAATCACATAATTTTGAATATTCATACAACCTTCAAACTGTTCATCAATTATCATAAATTGTTCATCATGCTTAGACTCTCCTAACCAATCCCGAAACATGCATTCTAGTAGTTATGCATTATTATTAAACCAAAAGCATCCGAAACCTGTTAAATCACCCAACTACATATCATACTTGCTTCTATTTCTAGCATAATTGAAACAAGAACACACAAACACATAATTATTCACAATCTTGGCTAAACATTTCTATCTAACTAAAACATGTTCAACATCTATTATTAAGCTATTCAATCAAACAAACAACAACATGTGCACCATAAGCCAAACAAATATCTTTATCATAAGCTATCAACCATTCCTCATGTATTAGGCACTAAAGATCCAAAAGGACACTAACCGGCTTAACACGGGTGTGAAGGGCGATCTTCCGAGTGTGATTTCAAGCTTGATCTGAGAGCTTTGGTGATATTCCGGCTGGTTCCGAGTAGGAGGAGAAGGATGAGGGTGGTTGTTTGGGGTTTAGGGTTTTAGTGAGAGGGAGGGAGTGTGTGTGAGTGAGAGAATGTTGGAGTGTCAAAATGAGGGAAGTGTGGCTTATGTGGGGATTTTATAACCCATTCAAGGGCCATGCACCCTTATGGGTTTCCGAGTGGGCTTCGCGTGAAGCTAAAGGAAGCGGCCCAACGGTCCATCGGTTCACTATTCACTCGAGACCGGGTGGTCTCGAGTCGGGTTCGCGGTCTCGACTCACTTCTACTCTAATATATATATATATATATATATATATATATATATATATATATATATATATATATATATATATATATCATACATACATACATACAACACATTATCGGCACATAACACAAGGAAGTCACAACTTTCATTTTATAACACATATACACGCAAAGTTACATCAAAAAGGTTTCCCGGGAAAATCCGAAGTGTCACATTATCCCCAAGTTTTAAGAACTTTCGTCCCGAAACTTAAGGCAGTCACTGTCAAGCTAGTGTAAGTGAGAACGTTTCAACGGGGTGTCACATCATCCCCCTGTTAGTTTGGAATTTCGTCCCGAAATTCAGTTGTAGCTCCAGTGCTGGTGTTTCCGTTTGGGAACAACTGGGGATACTTGTGCTTCATCTGGTCTTCCCGCTCCCAGGTAAACTCTGGGCCACGTCGCGAGTTCCAACGGACTCGTACAAGAGGTATCTGGCTACGTTTGAGGATTTTGATCTCTCGATCCGTGATCTCAATCGGTTCCTCAGTAAAGTGTAGCTGTTCATCAATAGTTAGTTCCTTGAAGGGAATTACGAGCGTTTCATCTGATAGACACTTCTTCAGATTAGATACGTGAAAAACGTTGTGTACCGCACTCAGTTCTTCAGGCAGGTTCAATCTATAAGCAACCTTACCGATTTTCTCGGTAATTTCGAATGGTCCGATATATCACGGATTAAGCTTGCCCCGTTTACCAAAGCGAACCACACCCTTCCAGGGTGAGACTTTAAGTAGAACCCGGTCACCGACCTGGAATTCTAGTGGTTTCCTACGCTTATCAGCGTAACTCTTCTGACGGTCACGAGCTGCCGCCATGCGTTGTGTGATCTGGGCAATCTTTTCCGTTGCATCTACCACCATCTCTGGGCCCGTGATTTGACTATCACCGATTTCTGCCCAGCAAAGAGGTGACCGGCATTTACGACCGTACAATGCCTCAAAAGGTGCTGCCTGAATACTAGTGTGGTAGCTGTTGTTGTAGGAGAACTCTACTAGTGGTAGATGCTTCTCCCAATTCTTGCCAAAATCGATCACACATGCTCTAAGCATGTCTTCTAGGGTTTGGATGGTGCGTTCGGACTGTCCATCCGTTTGCGGGTGATAAGCGGTGCTCATGTCCAAACGTGAGCCAAAGGATTTGTGCATAGCTTGCCACAATTCTGAAGTAAAACGAGCGTCTCGGTCGGAAATAATTGAGGTTGCCACCCCGTGCCTCGAAACTACTTCCTTTAAGTAAATCTCCGCCAAGGTAGAAAACTTGTCTGTTTCCTTAATAGCCAGAAAGTGGGCGGACTTGGTCAATCGATCCACTATTACCCAAATGGTGTCATTTCCGCGTTGAGATCTAGGTAGCCCTGTAACAAAATCCATGGAAATTTGCTCCCATTTCCATTTCGGGATTTCTGGTTGTTGGAGTAGGCCTGCTGGCTTCTGGTACTCTGTCTTGACTCTTGCGCAGGTCAAACATTTGCTGACGTATGTTGCTATGTGGGCCTTCATGCCAGGCCACCAGTATGTTGTCCTCAAGTCATGGTACATCTTACCCGAGCCAGGATGTACTGAGTAACGGGACTTGTGGGCTTCGTCCATCACGAGTTCACGTAAATCTCCATAGAGTGGAACCCAAATGCGCCCTGTTACATAGTAAGCACCATCTTCCTTCTGTTCTAATCGCTGTCTCGATCCTCTCAGAGACTCAGCCCTGATGTTTTCCGGTTTCAATGCTTCGACTTGAGCATTGCGGATCTGGGTAGGGAGGTTAGACTGGATGGTAAGTTGCAATGCTCGCACGCGCTTTGGTATAGTGTCCTTTCGGCTGAGGGCGTCTGCCACGACATTGGCCTTGCCCGGATGGTACTTGATGGCGCATTCGTAGTCATTCAAGAGTTCGACCCAGCGGCGCTGTCGCATGTTCAATTCCTTTTGCCTAAAGATATGCTCGAGACTCCTGTGATCGGTGTAAATAGAGCACTTGGTACCGTATAGGTAATGTCTCCATATCTTAAGAGCAAAGATCACTGCTCCCAGTTCCAAATCATGCGTAGTGTAGTTTCTTTCATGCGTCTTGAGTTGTCGAGAGGCGTAGGCAATAACTTTCTCGCGTTGCATCAACACGCAACCGAGCCCATGGATAGACGCATCGCAGTAAACCACAAAGTCGTCAGTGCCTTCAGGCAACGAGAGAATAGGAGCGCTACAGAGGTTATCCTTTAGCCTTTGAAAGGCCGACTCCTGAGCTTCATTCCACTTGTAAACAATGCCTTTCTGAGTAAGAGTCGTGAGGGGTTGTGCAATCTTTGAGAATCCCTTGATGAATTTGCGGTAGTATCCTGCCAATCCCAAGAATTGGCGAACTTCGGTTGGGGTCTTGGGAGTAGGCCAATTCTTTATCGAGTCGATCTTAGCGGGGTCGACGTGAATGCCGTCCCTGTGGACCACATGCCCAAGGAAATGGACCTCTCGAAGCCAAAAGTCACACTTCGAGAATTTGGCGTACAATTGCTCCTTGCGTAAGAGTTCGAGGATGAGGCGTAGGTGTCGTTCATGCTCTTCTTGACTTTTCGAGTAGATCAGGATGTCGTCGATAAACACAATCACGAATTTGTCGAGGTAAGGCTTGCACACTCGGTTCATGAGATCCATGAAAACCGCAGGTGCGTTAGTCATTCCAAAAGGCATAACGAGGAACTCGTAATGACCATAACGAGTCCTGAACGCAGTCTTAGAGATGTCTTCATTACGAACTCTCAGCTGATGATAGCCTGATCGCAGGTCAATCTTAGAATAGTAGCTCGATCCTTGCAACTGATCGAATAGGTCGTCGATGCGCGGGAGAGGGTAACGATTCTTGATGGTGACCTTGTTCAACTCACGATAGTCGATGCACATTCGGAATGTGCCATCCTTCTTCTTGACAAAGAGTACTGGGGCTCCCCAGGGTGATGAACTAGGACGGATAAATCCTTTATCCAATAGTTCCTGTAGTTGCGTAGAGAGTTCCTTCAGTTCTGCAGGGGCTAGACGGTAAGGCGCACGAGCTATGGGTGCTGCTCCGGGAGCTAGCTCGATTTGAAATTCGACCTGACGGTGGGGAGGGAGTCCAGGCAGTTCCTCAGGAAATACCTCGGGATAGTCACGTACTACAGGAAAATCTTCAATCCTCTTTTCCTTTTCGTGAGTGTCGGTGACAAGTGCTAGGATAGCGGTGTGCCCTTTTTGTAAACACTTCTGGGCTTTCAGAAGCGAGATAATGCCTGTGATTTCTCCACCTTTGTTGCCTCGAACGATGAGGGGCTGGCCAGAACGGCGAGGAATACGAACCGCTTTCTCTTGACAGAGGATCTCAGCGCGATGTTTGGATAACCAATCCATACCGATGACGACGTCGAAGCTTCCAAGTTTGACGGCGAAAAGATCGATACTAAACGCGTGACCAGACAATTCTAGTGTGCAGTCGTAGATCACGTGCGTGGCCTCGATGTTCCTACCATTAGCTATCTCGACGACGTGCTTAGAACTTAATAATGCAGGCGGGTGCTTAAGTTTCTTACTATTGCGAAGGGATACATAACTGGCACCGGCACCGGAATCAAATAACACAGAAACATAACGATCATCAAGTAGGAACTTACCCGCCACGACGTTGGGGTCGTTCCTTGCTTCTCCAGCTCCAATCACAAAAGCTCTTCCCCTTGCACCATTCCCAGCATTGTTGTTTTGCTCATTGTTCCCAGCTCCCTGGTTGTTGTTGCGATTCTGATTCAGTTCAGGGCAATCCTTTCGCATGTGCCCTGTTGCCCCACATTTAAAACATGCTCGGTTGTTTCCCTGCTGCTGTTGCTGTTGGGGTTGTTGCTGATTCTGCCTTGCTGGGAACTGACTTCTACAATCCTTGGCTTCGTGCCCCATCTTGTGGCATCGCTGACATTGACCCTTATTACATGCCCCATTGTGGTGCCTGTTACACTTGTTGCACTTAGGGTAGCTTCCCCGGTAGCCACCCTGTTGCTGAGTGCCCTTGTTGTTGTCAGTTTTTCTTTGCTGAGCTGGGGCCTGAGTAGAGTTAGCATCTTTGCCCTGATTTCCATCCCACTTTCGTTTGCCATCATTAAAAGTTCCTTCCGCAGCACTGATCCTTTTGGGCAACCTGCCCTCTTCCACAGCCTGGTTGGTGAGTTTGTGGGCAAGACGAACCACAGGCTGTATGGTAGTGAGGTTGGCCGAGGTTACATGGCTCCTGATTTCTGGGACTAAGCCTTTGATGTACAATTCGATCCTTCGGTACATGGGTCGGGACATGTTTGGGCAAAGAGCAGCATAGTCGTTGGACAGCTTGGTGTAGGTCTCAATCTCTGACCCAACCATCTTGAGTTCATAATACTCGTCCTCGAGTTTGTGGATGTCATCCCTGTGACAGTACTCTTCCTTGATCATATCCTTGAAATCTTCCCATGAAGTAGCGTTAGCAGTCTCCAAACCAAGCATTTGAATTTGCGCCTTCCACCACGAAAGCGCGCTTCCCTCAAGGGTACCAGTAGCAAACTTCACCCAATTAGCAGGGGGACACTCGCAGACAGCAAAAACAGCTTCGACTTTCTCGATCCAGTGCAGAAGACCTATGGCACCCTCAGTGCCATTGAATGGAAGAGGCTTGCAATCCATGAAGGTCTTGAAGGTACAGACACGTGGTTGTACAGGTGCATGCTGACCTGTTGTGGGAGCGATACGAATAGGTGAAAAGGCAATGTGGCGGTAGGATCTAAACATCCTAAAACAACAAGCTTACCTCCTGGGTGAGCTGCGAAAGCTGCAGCCACCGTGTTGATCAGGTTAGTGAACTGAGCCTGAGTCATGTTGACGCTTCCTCGTCCGCGTCCACTCATTGTCTTCATAGCCAGAAAACATAGTATGAGTGTGATGTCGTAACATAGCGAGAATGAGATAGAAGAGGGGAGGCGAATCTATCTAATCAGGCAAACTAGTACGTATGGTAAAGCAGAAAGCATAAAACAAACAAGCAAGTAAATATGGGTCCGAGCTATGAGGTCAGATAAGTCGAGCCTTGCGCTTGGAGTGTAGTGTCGTCACGAGTCACGGGTTATAGTCTGGTTTTTCTCAAAAAGATTTTCCCCTTTTTAAAACCAAGTTCACTATAACCAATGGCTCTGATACCAATCTGTCACACCCCCAAATACCACCTGCGGAGTAACATCCGCTTGAGGGCGTGACTGACCAGGATCCAGCCACCAATTATACTAAGCGTTGGTTAATAGTAAAGTAATTGCTATCTAAAGTAGTTAGCAACATCGTAGTTTAAGTTCGATAGTAAGTTTAAACAAAACAGCGGAAGCATAAACCAAATAGTTTTAAAAGATAGTTCATGGTTCAAGATAACTAACCCAACACACGGGTTTTGACGAACACTACACATCCCCAAGCAGCAGCTCCTCAGTCACTGGTTACCTGCAAAGCATGCAGTAAGGTGTCAACAATAATGCTGAGTGAGTTCACTAGTTGTCCAGTTTTAATTACCAAAAACTTGTTTCACCAGTTAATTTACTCGTTTATACATGCCATGGGGAGCTACCCCAAAAGTTAGCGACTAAACTGTTTTTCCAATACCGAACACTAGGTAACCGTTTGCGTTTCCGCAGGATGCCCCGATGTCAATGTTCTATCATCATTGACGGATGCCTGAGTACATTAGTTCACGACCGATCCCAAACCATGGCACGGTGTGAGGTTGGTAAAACCTAAATAGCGCTATCAACTAATAACCCGTTCGCCTGGCCCCGGCGACTAATCGGTATTATGTAGTAGGGACTTGAGTGATAGAGTTTCGTTTAGTGCCGTTAGTTGCAATCCGTATAAACAGTAATTAACCAAAGGTTCCCAATAACAAGGGAAGAAAAGTAAGTTGTATCCCTCATAGGGGATAGTGTTGTTTGTAGTTCCGTTTCCCAAACCACCGGGAACGCATGCTTTAGGTTGTGAACTCACCTTAGGTTGCTCGGTAGATTAAATACCCGGTCAATCACGTTGGTCACCACGTCCTAGCATGGTTACCAAATATAGGTCAAGCAGGGGTACAAGTAATCACGTATAGCAAACACGTATAGAAGGACTACGTATGCATACAACCAAACAGTTGGGTTATTGGGCCTGTCCTAACATTTTCACAAACAGTAACAGATACACATGTAGTTCAGTCAACAGATAGCCCAACAAGTCATGGCCCAATAACACTTAGGTAGCCCAGTCGAGACAAGGGTGGTTTCGACTCGAAAATGCACGGTTTCGAGTCGCAACCAAGGGATTCCGACTCGCAACCTCGGTCTCGGTTCATCACGCTTCGGTTTCGAGTCGCAACCAGGGATTCCGACTCGCAACCTTGGTTTCGGTTCATCACGCTTGGTCTCGAGTGTGCTGTTTGCGAGTCGCAACCGGGAGATCTCGAAGGATCACGTTCTGGTCTCGAGTCGCAACCAAGGGTTCCGACTCGCAACCACTGTTACGTGCACCTGAATCCTTCTAGAACCTGGCAATGTACTAACCAATAGGATTTCGATTTCATGGTAATGTTGTACTATCCAGTAATATTACACAAACATGTCTCTTTGTCTATTCCTTGTCTAAAACAGATCAAAATCACATAATTTTGAATATTCATACAACCTTCAAACTGTTCATCAATTATCATAAATTGTTCATCATGGTTAGACTCTCCTAACCAATCCCGAAACATGCATTCTAGTAGTTATGCATTATTATTAAACCAAAAGCATCCGAAACCTGTTAAATAACCCAACTACATATCATACTTGCTTCTATTTCTAGCATAATTGAAACAAGAACACACAAACACATAATTATTCACAATCTTGGCTAAACATTTCTATCTAACTAAAACATGTTCAACATCTATTATTAAGCTATTCAATCAAACAAACAACAACATGTGCACCATAAGCCAAACAAATATCTTTATCATAAGCTATCAACCATTCCTCATGTATTAGGCACTAAAGATCCAAAAGGACACTAACCGGCTTAACACGGGTGTGAAGGGCGATCTTCCGAGTGTGATTTCAAGCTTGATCTGAGAGCTTTGGTGATATTCCGGCTGGTTCCGAGTAGGAGGAGAAGGATGAGGGTGGTTGTTTGGGGTTTAGGGTTTTAGTGAGAGGGAGGGAGTGTGTGTGAGTGAGAGAATGTTGGAGTGTCAAAATGAGGGAAGTGTGGCTTATGTGGGGATTTTATAACCCATTCAAGGGCCATGCACCCTTATGGGTTTCCGAGTGGGCTTCGCGTGAAGCTAAAGGAAGCGGCCCAACGGTCCATCGGTTCACTATTCACTCGAGACCGGGTGGTCTCGAGTCGGGTTCGCGGTCTCGACTCACTTCTACTCTAATATATATATATATCATACATACATACATACAACACATTATCGGCACATAACACAAGGAAGTCACAACTTTCATTTTATAACACATATACACGCAAAGTTACATCAAAAAGGTTTCCCGGGAAAATCCGAAGTGTCACAACATAGTGAATCATACAGGTATTCACATAGATCCCTCCAAAATTGAAGCAATCAATAACTGAAGTTAGGAGTTATCTAGGGTTAGCTAGATATTATAGGCGTTTTATTAACGATTTTCTAAAATAGTCGTACCCTTAACTAAGCTAACATGTAAAACAGTTAAGTTTAAGTAGGGACCTAGACAAGAAAAAAAAGCCTTTAGGATTTTAAAGCAGAAATGCTCTAATATTAGCACTTCCAGCAGGAACGGAAAATTTTGAATTATACTGTGATGCTTCTAAGTAGGATTACTACCACAATTAAAAGATCCCTGTATGGAGATGGGGACTCATAACAATGGATTTTGTTACCAAGTTACCCAAAACCAGAAAAGTTAGGCAAATAATCTCCGCAAGCCATTAGAATTCCAAGTCGGAGATAAAGTACTTTCTGAAAGTTTCTCCTTGGAAAGGAGTAGTACGATTCGGTAAGAAGGAAAAACTGAGTCCAAGGTACGTTGGGCCATTCCGATAATTCAACATATAGGACCAATAGCCTATCGTCTACAACTACCAGAAGAGCTAGCTGGAGTACATGATGTATTTCATGTATCCAATCTCAAGAAATGTTTATCCAACAAATCCCTGGTAGTACCTCTTCAAGATGTAGAGGTAAACGAAAAGTTGAAGTTTTTTAGAAAAACCACTACAGATCGACGATAGAAAAGTCAAGTTTCTCAAACACAAGCGACTAGTACTGATCAAAGTCAAATAGAATTCAAAGAGAGGACCAGAATATATCCAAGAACTGGAATCAGTAATGAAGCGAAAATACCTCATTTATTCCAAGCAAATCTCGAGGACGAGATTTTTCTTAAGGTGGGGAGGATGTAACAACTCTCCTGAAAATTAGGAATTAGGTTAATAATTATCTATTAAGGAAACCCTAATTGAGACACCCAAGTGATTTGGCATAAACCCTAAAATTTCCGGAACAATCGGAATCAGGATAAGGGCCCCTAAAACTCAAGGGGGGTTAACCCTAGTTGAACGATTATCTACTTAAATCGTTGTTTAATTTTAATTGGACCAAACTCTCAACTCAGCATAGCTAGTCCCGACCCTAGGCACCTATATATAGACTGCTTCCCTTACGGACCGTAAGGGAAATGGCATACGGTCCGTAAGCGAGGCTATTTTTCGGGTATAAATAGAGGACCTTGGGACTTGATCTGGGAAGTTAAAACGACGCTAAAATTCCGATTTTACGTCGAGTTATATCAGTATTCGTTCAAATTAACACACACGGGTCACGAAGTGCTGCCGCAAGGCGCATTACCTAGCAATACCGAAACAAACCCAAAGGCGCAAGTTCACCTCATCACACTACGAAACCGCACCGTAGGGCCTGCAGAAGTACCTCCACCAACGGAAGAAACAATGCCAACACATCTGCAGGAAAAGAACTCTCCCCCATCACCAGAACCTACCAAGGCTCCTCGAGTTCTATACCCCGGTAGGTTAATTCGTCAAAAAACCAATGAGCAATTCGCAAAATTCAAAAGTTTGTTAAAACAATTGCATGTCAATATTCCTTTTATCGAAGTCCTAACCCAAATGCCCAAATACTCTAAATTTATGAGGGACTTCCTTACACATAAAAAGAAAATTGAAAATTTGCAATTAGTTAATTTAGGCGAAGAATGCTCTGCCCTCGTACTCAATAAACTACCCCAAAAGAAAATCGATCCCGGAAGTTTCACGATTCCATGTTCAATAGGGGAATCACCCGTTCGCAATGCCTTGGCCGACTTAGGGGCTAGCATTAACCTCATGCCCTCATCAATGTTCAAAAGGCTTGGCTTGGGAACCACGAGCCCTACAAAAATAAGCATACAACTCGCTGATCGATCAGTCAAGTTCCCACAAGGTGTCATCGAGAATGTCTTGGTAAGGGTAAGCAAATTTGTTTATCCCGTTGACTTTGTCATACTCGACATGGAGGAAGACACCGAGGTCCCCCTTATCCTAGGGAGACCCTTCCTTGCCACGGCACAAGCAGTGGTAGACATGAATGAAGGGACACTGACTTTGAGGTATGGGGACGATGAGGTGAAGTTCGGAGTTGGGAAGAAAATAGAGGACGACGACCCAGTCAATTACATGAAGGTTATTGATTCAAGCTTGGATGCCGCTCTCCGACGGTGTAACTTGGGAAGCAAGGCACTCCACTCAGAAGATATATAACCAGAAATCGGGTCTAGCCAAGGACCCTTATAAACGTGGCGCACCACGGAGGCATTCTGCGGATCTATCCTTAGTTTAGTTTAGTTTAATCTTTTAATTTTTGCAGAATAAAACACACTCATGGTGGTAATGGATGAAAAAGGGAACGAGAAAAATGGAACCATGCATGAAGAACAGAGCAACCCGACAAAAATCTCCATCACAGAAGGCTCAACACGGGCCGTGCCCAACCAACACGGCCCCGTGCTGAGCCCCTGCAGAAAAATCACCCAGTTCAGGTAACTGGACACGGGCCGTATTCAGCGGACACGCCCCCGTGTCCAGGCTTCTGTTTCAATTCTGAAATTTTTGTTACTGGCACTTGACCACGGGGCCGTGCCCGGTGAACACGGGGCCGTGTCCAGGATGCCAGTAACATAAATCTTTGCTTTTTAACACACTTTTATACATTCTAATCAACCAAAAATATTATTTTTGGACACATTGGGGACAATGTGTAATTTAAGTGTGGGGGGGATGTTAAAACCTTGAAATTTTGCAAAATCCTAAACACAAGCCTTACACAAAACTCTATTGGAACCGCTAAACACCCCAATTTTTTTTCAAAAACTTTTTCATTTTTTTACTTGTCTTGGTTTAAGTTGGGAATAACAAGTTCTAAAAAGGTTATATTTTTACAAGTTTACAACCGATAGCGTCGTGATAAAAAAGGAACCAACATAAGAAAATTATGAAACGGCATAACAAGTCCAGTTTAAAATTCGATTATATATGCTTGGTCACATTAAAAACCCATTCCCACAAAAGTGAGTTTTGAGCCTTTATTGAGCATAAAAATACACATATTTAGATTAAATGCTCATTTTTCGTTTCTTGTGTGAATAGCCGCTCGGTCCTTACAAATCTAGAACTTGCCATGACGATACATTCCCGGTCCTTACCAACTTAAACCCAAGTAAGTAAATGATGGAGGCATTAGGACTAACCATTTTTCTTTCAAAACCATTATTTTTCATTTTTTTTACCTACCCAAAATCCCCCTAGAAAACCCCTTTGAGCCTAAACCTTTCATTTCATTACCCCAAAAACCATTTTTACCCACCAAAAAGCCTTTTTCATTTTTTTTCACCCTTTATTTTAGTAACAAGCTCGGTTTTTCGTCAACTTGCCCTTTCATGTGACCTCAAAAAAAATATATATATATATATATATAACATATATATATATATATATATATATGATGAAGTCAAAAACAAACAAAAGCTACAAGAGCTTGTTTGGAGAAATACTTCAAAAATAATAGGTCACTAAAAACAAGGTATTTTACGAAAACCGACACTTGTTACGATTTTCACCCTTTTTTACTAACCACTAACCAACCACCCACCTTTAAACCCAAGCCTTCACCCAAAAAGTCCTCTTGATATTTACAAAGGTAAAAAGTTAAAAAGGAGGAGGATTGATTGCTTGGCAAGCCTATGGAAAGACGTAAGTTCCGTGCCGCTCTCGAGTGATTCACTAAAATATACACCTTCGGCCGAGTGTTGAGTGATCTCCCGTGAGGTATGTGAACTTGTATATAAATGGAATTTTAATAAGGCATGCTATGCCCAAATAAGAAATTTATCTTATGAAAAGTTCAAAATAAATCATAACGAATAGGATTGTAAATAAATAAAAATAAAGCCTATAAAAACCTTGGATTCCCGACACTCTAGGACAAGCTAAAAACTTCTCTTCTACCTATTCCATTTGGGAGTGTAAGCCACATTTAAAGAGTTTTGCTTGAGGACAAGCAAAAGTTCAAGTGTGGGGGTATTTGATGTGTGTAAAATGCAACATATAAAACACATCAATTAAAGCATAAAACTAACCCTTTTTTAGTACTAATGTTGGAAAAAGAGTGTTTTTGTCTTCCTTTTGTATTTTCAGGATGAAATGAGCTCAAAATCACAAAAGAAGCAAAAAGACCACTAATTCTACCATAAATACAAGAAAAGGAACAAAAGTAGACTGCCCGGACCCTCAACGGCACCTCCCAAAGCAAAAAGGAAGAAACAGAGTCTGAACACGCCCCGTGTCCAGCGAACACGGGGGCGTGCCCAGGAAGCAGCAGAAAAGACAAACCAGTAGAAGCTTCCATTGCCCACCATGGGGCCGTGTCCAGCGAGCACGGGGGCGTGGTGAAAGTACAGCAGGCGCATTAATTGTAATTCGCAATTACAATTAATGAAGAGAGAGAGTGTCAGGCGGGCACGGGGCCGTGTCCAGCGGACACGGGGCCGTGTCCAGCCTTCTGTTCAGCCTATAAATAGAGGAGCTCGGCTTCATTCTCTCTCATCCCTTGGCACACCACCTCTCTCACACCTCATCCACCACCCACCACCACCATAACACCATCATCCACCACCATCATCCATTGTCCATCGTAGAGTGTGTGAGTCGTCTCGGGATCCAAGATTGATCGTAAGAGTTCTTGACAATCAAGGCCATGTTTGCCTAAGTCTCTTACATCACTTGGTGAAGACAAGTGTTTAGTATAATACTTTTTATTTTTAATCTTTTGCACTTTTTATTTGGTTTTGTATTAATGACTTTAATAACTAGTTACTTATGTTGAAGGTGATCTTTCCTAATCGTTTGTCCGTGGTGTCTTGGCATTATTTTACTGTCTATATAAAATAAAAGATTTTCACCATTCATATCTCCACGGTCTATATGGAGGTATGTTGGCTACCTGGTCGGGGGTTAAGGGAACGGTTTGGTAAGGGTCTTGCCCTTGTTCAGCGTTTAGAGGTCCTGCTTGGGACCTGGGTCAAATTTAGTAGGATCTCCTTCAATGCCCATAGGTATTGGATGGCGGGGATCCAAACTCTTTGACCCCCTCATAAGTTAACTACTATTAATACTATAACCCGGCTATTTAGGACTGTATCCCTGCTGACTCAGACTACTTAGCCGAGGGTAACGTCACCGCCAGAAGCGGGGCCTACCACAATTTGCATTAATAACTTAATTCATTATCTTTCAATAATCCGACCCTTTAGGATTGTATCCTTGCTGACTCAAACTACTGGGTTGAGGGTAACGTCGCCTTCAAAAGAGGGGCCTACTACAATAACTAAGATAATCTCTTAAACAAGTGCAAAAGTGCGAAAATAATCAAAGGTTATACTAATACACGTGTCGGATCCAAGTGATTCATCTTGTCTATCTGTTTTTATTTTATTTTATTTTCAGCATTTAGTTAGTTTTTATTTTTCTTAGTTTAAAACAATTTTCTAACCTTTTTGATTTGATTAGACGTTGAGGATAAACCGGTATTAAAAGCTCTTGTGTCCTTGGACGACCTCGGTATCTTACCAACACTATACTACGTCCACGATGGGTGCACTTGCCCATATGTGTGTTTAGTGTTAGTGAATATCGTGTTTTATAAATTTAAAACTTGGCTAAAAGTGTAAAAAGGGCTTAAATATATATCAAAAATATATACACACTGACACGCATCACCCGCTGACAAAACCTTTTTACAACATGTTTCAGGTGACCTACTGAATTAAGTACACGTGCTACGGAGCACTATCAAGCTTGAAGTGGTGGCTCATATAAATAAATAAACATGTTTGTAAAATAATGAAATCATGATATTTACGGGGATTATCCCGAAGTGTAAATAAATAATACTCGGGCATATTTTCAAATTTAAAACGATCTTGTTAAGACTTCCGCTGTAAATATGAATACCACGGGTTTTCTGTCCCGCGGCTCCTGGACCGGGTCAAACCGGGTACGGGGGCCGTGACAACATCCCAACAGTGCTTCAAAACTTTGTTGCAAAGGAGTCTGAAAAGAGGAAGAAAAGAGAAAAGATTAAAAACTTGTTTTGTGACATTTGTGAAAACAAAAATCATTTGACCAAAGATTGTTTTCATTTAAAAGCATATGATCTAAACAAAACATGTACTGTTGTGCCATCAAAGAGCTGCACCATATGTGGAAAATCAAATCATTCCACTCAAGAGTGTGTGTACCTAAAATCCTTTGAGGTCGAAAAGGAAGAGTACATGTCAAAAACACCAATGAGTTCATCAAAACCATTTGTCAAGAGCCAACCACCGTTTGTGCCAGTTCAAACAGCTGTTACAAAATAGCTGACCCAAACCTCTGTTAAAAGAGAAGTTCAGGTGACTGATGCACCCCCTGCAAATGAATACCGAAGAGGTAAAGGTCAACCACCATACCAAAGGGTCCCACATGTTTATGAGGTTTACAAAAAGCCTTCTAAACCAAGAGTGAATAGGCATCCCTTTGGGTACCAGCAGCTGATAGGGCAGGACCCCAGCAGTGGTTAAAGAAAAATAGTTCCAAAACTGTCCAAACCCCTGAGCTAACCACTGTCCATCCACCTAAACTTAACACAGACACTGTTGAGACCCCATCCAAAGCCTTATTGGCTTTGGAGACCCTAATGAACTAACCTTTTATGCATGCTTAGATAGTCTTTGGTATATAGATAACGGAGGCTCCAGGCACATGACTAGATGTAGAGCCCTACTCAAATATTTCAAAACTCATGGAGGGGGTGATATATCCTTTGGTAATAATAGTAAAGGGAAGGTTTTAGGGTCTGGTACAGTTAAATCTGATAATGTTAAGTTTGAAAATGTCAATCTAATAGACAATCTGTCTCACAAATGAGTGATAAGGGCTATGGCTCATTCTTCACTAAGGATTGTTGTAGGATTGTTGGACCAGAAATGGTTAAAAAGATTGAAGAAATAATAAAAAATGGAAAAACCCAACTTGTTGCTCAAAGGAGTGGCAATGTCTATGTAGTTGATTTGTCAAAAGAGAGCCCCAGGACTGATGCTTGTCTGTTCTCAGCTGCCTCTAACAAAGAGACAAAATTATGGCACAGGAGATTAGGGCACAAAAATCTCAAAACAATCACTGCTTTGTCTAAACAGGGGTTAGTAAGAGGTATTCCTCAAAAACAGTTCACCTGTCCTGAGCATTGTGTTTCCTGCTTAAAAGGAAAACAACATAAAAGCTCATTTAAGTCCATTGAAGAGTCCAAAACAACCAAGTACTTGCATATGCTGCACATGGATCTGTTTGGCCTAGTTAAAGTCATGAGTCTTAAAAAGAAGAGGTATTGTTTGGTGATTGTAGATGACTTTTCTAGGTTGACATGGACTTATTCTTACATTCCAAAGATGAGACTGCAGCCATTCTGCAAGACTTTGTAAAATAGGTTGAAAAGCAGTTTGACTTACCAGTAAAAGTCTTCAGGAGTGACAATGGCACATAACTCAGAAATAGGGAGTTGGATGAGTTTTGTGTGTCAAAAGGAATTGTAAGGTAGTACAGTATTCCAAGGACACCAGAGCAAAATGGGGTTGTTGAAAGAAAGAACAGAACATTGATTGAGGCTGCCAGAACCATGCTTGCTGATTCAGACTAACAGTGTAGGTCCATCACAAAGTCCACCATCAGACTATGGATATGAAGTCATCATTCCACAACAAAAGTCTGCATCATTTGGAAGAGCAGTAGATGTCCAAAACAGTTGTCAAAGCTCAACCACTGTTACATCAACAGTTGTTGACCAAAGTAGCCCATTAACCCTTGCTTCCACTTCATCAAACACTGTTGATAGTCCTGAAACAATGGATAAAATTCAGCATGTTTCCACACCAATTCCACCTATACCTCCACCTCCATTTCAAGCCACTGCTGGATCATCAAAGTCACCCGCAGTGGTTAGCTCAGATGATTCACATCTGCAGCCCTTATCATTAAATGCCATTGTACCATACAAAGGAGATTTGATCTTCTTGAAGTCTCATCCACTTGACGAAATCATTGGCAACATCAGTGAAGGGGCGCTCATAAGAAGTAAATCCCAAAACAACTGTCTTTTAGCTGGTTTTCTATCTTTCCATCAGCCACTCAAGTACCAAGAGGCACTGAAAGACAATAGCTGGGTAGAGGCCATGCAAGAGGAGCTCCAATAGTTTAGAAGACAACAAGTATGGGAGCTTGTACCACTGCCAGAGGGTGTAAGTCCTATTGGTACAAAGTGGGTCTTCAAAAACAAAACTGATGAAAGGGGCATTGTTGTCAAGATTAAAGCAAGGCTAGTGGTTCAAGGTTTCAGACAGGAAGAGGGCATTGATTATGATGAAACTTTTGCCCCTGTAGCAAGATTGGAAGCTATTAGACTGTTCCTAGCCTTCGCTATCAACCACAACATCAAGGAGTTCCAAATGGATATTAAATGTGCATTCCTCTATAGTAAGATTCAAGAAGAGGTATATGTTTGTCAACCTCCTGGTTTTGAGGATCCATTTAATCTAAATCATGTCTACAAACTAAATAAATTTTTGTATGGCTTGAAACAAGCACCTAGAGCCTGGTATGAAACTCTTTTCACCTTTTGTTGGGATTGAACCCTGCCAAAGGAACAGTTGATTAATGCCAAAACCGGATCAGAGCAGTGGATCCAAAATAAGCAGATGTTTGTAGATAAGCTTTCCCCTTGATAACGGCTTTATCAACTGATGGATTCAATCTACTGCCTTTCCTAACTACTGTTGACACCAAAGAACTGATAAAGACCAAAGTGCTGATGACACAAACAACTGCCTTGCCTCAAGTACTGCTGAAGACTAGAAGCACTGCTGAAGACTAAGTAGTGGAATGAAGAATCAGTAGTTTAGGTTATCTTTATGTAATATATTGTAATCAGTTGTTTTCTATCAGTAGTTGTAATAAGGGCGGTAGTTAGAGTTTGTTAGGAGGTTAGATGTCACTATCATGGTGACGTCAACAAAGATGCCACAGTGGTTTGCGCGTGCCTATAAATAGAACAGTACCCTGCGCTGTTCTATTAGCTCTTTATCACTTTTCTTCCTGTACGAACAAACGCTGTGAGCTTAGGCTAAGGGGGAGTTTGTTATACATGCATGCAAAGTTGTAATCGGTGATTGGAATAAATTCAAGCATTCGGTTCAATGTTAAACTTGTGTGTGAAAAGCACTTCTCCTGTTTGATTGTGTGCAAAGTTTATTTCCATTTTAATTCCGCTACATTACTTCTTCATCTTCATTATTTCTTAAACAAAAACACAATAAAAAAGAAACTCAGATCCTAGCAATTGGTATCTGAGCTCGGACAGTCAAATTTGATCTAACAATCATTTTGACGTAAATAGTTTAGCTCACAATCATTGATACTGATAGTTGTTTGTTTTGTTGAAAAACAGAGCAAGGCATAATCACCAACAAAGTTGATTAATCAGTGCCTGTAAAACAACCAGGATGATGTCACAATCACAAGATGCTAATAATAGCATCAGATCACTCTTCAAAGCACCCATGTTGAAGCGCAATGAGTGCAACATCTGGCAGAGAAGGATGGGTCACATCCTGTCTCAACAGAACACTGGATGTTGGAGGTTGGTTATCTTTGGACCTCATGTTCCAATGGTGTCGAGTGCTGAGGATACAATGAAGTTCGAACCTAAAAAACCTGAAAATTATACTGAAACTGATTTTCAAAAGTTTGAACTAGATGCCAAGGCATTTAGCATCGTTGCATCTACTTTACCAAATGAAATATATGCTGGACTGTTACATTAATAGTGCCAAAGAGCTATGGGATGCACTTAAGGAACAATTTGGGGGGACTGAAGAAGTGCTTGAAAACAATAGGGAAATTCTGAACCAACAGTATGAAACATTTTGTCATGTTAAGGGTGAATCATTGACCCAACAGTTTGAGCGATTTAGCTGTCTCATGAGTGAACTAAAACTTGTTAACGTTGAATTCATCAAATCAGCACAAAATAGCATGTTCCTTAGGTCACTCCCTGAAAAATGGGATACAATTGCTTTTGTAACTACAAATTGTGTTGAGTTCAAAGATCTGACACTGACTCAACTTCATAGTAGACTCCTGACCTTTGAAAGGGAGTTGAACCAGAAAAAGAAGTTGCAAGAGTCTGGAAAAGTTGCTGATGACTACTCATTTGGAAACACAGCTCTTTTGGGTCAGGAAGAATCTGGTAGCAGAAGTAAGGATCAGGGTTATGATCATTACATTGACATAACTGCTGGTGAAGCTTTTAGCAACTTTGATCCTCACTCTTCCAATTATTCTTTTACAGCTAATTGTGAAAACTAGATGTCAGATAATATGTGCTTTGAACTCAATGACTTACAGCATTTTGATCCAACTGATCTTGAAGAAATGGACATATTGCATCAATTGGCTTTGCTTAGTGTAAGAACAAGCAAATTTTATAAAAGGACAGGAAGAAAATTCCCAGGGTTACATGGGAATTTAAAAGTGGGGTTGGATAAGTCAAAGATCAAGTGCTATAAGTGCAATAGGCTAGGTCATTTTGCTAGGGAATGTAGTAGTCAAACCACTGGTCCAATTGTTACTCATCCGAGCTCAAACCCTAGACCACAAAATCAAAGTACTGTGCACTATTCCCATTATACCCCTGCTGCCCATGTAAACACTGCTCATTATGCAAACCCTGTTCTAGTGCATTATGTTCAAAGCACTATGCCACAAATTCAGTATGTCCAAGCTCCTGTCCCTCAGGTTCAAGTGCAACCAGTTGCACCACAACAAGTTGTACCACCAGCAGTGGTTCAACCAGATCAGCAAAGCTTCTTTACACAAGGCTTTATTGACTGGAGTAGCTTACCTGAGGAGCTAGGTGATGAAAATTTTCCACTTTATGCTGCTAATGATGCTTTTAATGATGATTTTTGTTTCGTGGCACTATAGTCAATACAGGAAGGGCTGGAAACTGAAGATGGACAATCAAGTGCTGAAACAGTGGATGCAATTGCTGAAGCAGTGGTTACTGCTGTTGCTGATGAAATACAGTTGGGAGAAAGTTCAGAACCTCTATTGCAACCACTGACTGACCCCTGCTCCAAAGAAGAAGAAAAGCATGATGAAAAGGAAGAGAAGGTTACTGATGAGGAAGAGCATGTTTGTGATTGTGCCATGATGGCTGCAACTAAGGTATCATCTCAGGTTTTGGAAAATTTGTGTTCAGACAAATGCATCATAGCATTTGCTAATATCAAAGAGGTGAATGAAAACCTTAGGGATAGAGTGATGAATGATGAAGTCAAATTTGAAAAGTCTTGAAAAGAACTTAAAAACAAATTGGCTGAAAAGGATAAAGAAATCTGCAGTCTCAAAGAAGAGCAGAGCATAACCAAGAATCAACTCCAAACTATGATAGAAAAATATCAGGTTTGCAAAAAGGAGTTGGAATCCACCCAAATCACTTGTGAAAGATGGGTGGAATCTTGCAAAGGTTATGAGGTCATGCTTGAAAAACAGCTTGAAAGCAATGTAAAATTTGGCATATGATTTAGAAAATATGATGAAATTGAAAACAATGCTGCAAAACAAGCTGGTTCTGTTGAAATAACACCAACCAACAAGAATTGCCAAGAAGTTAAGATAACTGACAAACTTGGTAACAAAATCACTTTGGAAAGATCTGTGGGATCCTCAACCTTCGAGGAAATTGAGAAATACCAATTTAAACCCACATGGTCTGATGAGTGTGACATTCTTGAATATTTTAAACCTATGGACTTCACAACCACTGATGGTGTAAAAGCTCCTAAAGCAATGGTCATTCCTCTTAAAGACATCCCAATAGTGGTTCAAAACTCTGTTGCTAAGGAGTCTGAGAAGAAGAAAAGAAAAGAACAAGTTAAAAAACTGTTTTCTGATTTCTGTGAAAAGAATAATCATCTAACAAAAGACTGTTTTCATCTAAAAGCATATGATATCAACAAAACTAATGTCATTGCACCTGCTGAGAGCTGCACCATCTGTGGTAGATCAAACCACAAAACTCATGAATGTGTGTATCTCAAATCCTTTGATGAAAAAAGGAATGAGTACACTGCAAAAACATCCTTAACTTCATCAGCATCATCTGTCAAGTTCACCAAGAAACAACCACTATTTGTGCCAGTTCAAACAGCTGTTACAAAACAGCTGAACCAAACCTCTATAAAAAGAGTTGTTCAGGTTACTGATGCACCCCCTGCAAACCAATACCCAAATGGTAAAGGTAAACCATCATACCAAAGGATCCCACATGTTTATGAGGCTTACAAAAGGCCTTCTAAACCAAGAGTGAACAGGCATCCCTTTGGTTATCAACAGTTGATTAGGCAAGACTCCTAGCAGTGGTTAGTGAAAAACAGTACCAAAACTGTCCAAACCCCTGACCTAACCATTGTCCATCCACCTGAACTTAACACAGATACTGTTGAGACCCCATCCAAAGCCCTGTTGGCTTTGGAGACCCTAATGAACTAATATTTTACTACATGTGTCGGGTGCTTCTGCATGTTTAGATACTCTTTGGTATGTAGATAGTGGAGGCTCCAGGCACATGACTGGATGTAAAGCCCTTCTTAAAGACTTCAAAAACTCATGGAGGGGGTGATATATCCTTTGGAAATAATAGTAAAGGGAAAGTTCTGGGGTCTGGTACAGTAAAATCTGGTAATGTTAAGTTTGAGAATGTCAATCTAATAGACAATCTAAAATTCAACCTCCTGAGTATCTTTCAAATGAGTGATAAGGGCTATGGCTCTTTTTTCACAAAGGATTGTTGTAGGATTGTTGGACCAGAAATGGTCAAAAAGATTGAATAAATAATAAAAAATGGAAAAACCCAACTTGTTGCTCAAAGGAGTGGCAATGTATATGTTGTTGATTTGTCAAAAGAGAGCCCCAGGACTGATGCCTGTCTGTTCTCAGCTGCCTCTAACAAAGAGACTGAATTATGGCACATGAATCTCAAGACAATCATAGCCATGGTTGTAAAAGTCGCTAGGCGCTTCCTAATCGGTCGACCGGGGAGTTGAGAATACCCGGCCTAGGCGGAGAGTACTAGGGGAGTACTCGGACATGTTAAATTCTAAAGAAATTAGTTTTTTGGAAATTAAATATATGTCAAATAACATAAATTTACTAATATCTATTACAAAATACATGAAAATGATATTTATTCTTTAATATGATAGGCATAGGAAATTATGTTTTATTATTTCTTAAGTCTAACTCAGCCCGAGTTGACCTACTAGATAAGATTTTTGTCGAGGCTGACCGCGTTTGACCGATTCTGAGTAATTAGGCGGAGTGAAAGAAAGTCGACTCGGCAGCCTACCTTGTAGCGACTACTCGGGGAGTACTCGTCCTTGGAAACCTTGTTTTACAACCATGATCACAGCCTTGTCAAAACAGGGGTTTGTAAGGGTCTTCCTCAAAAACTGTACTCCTGTCCTAAGCATTGTGTTTCCTCCCTAAAAGGAAAACAACATAAAAGCTCCTACAAGTCCATTGTAGAGTCCAAAACAACCCAATGTTTGCAAATGCTGCACATGGACTTGTTTGGCCCAGTTAAAGTCATGAGCCTGAAAAGGAAAAGATATCGTCTGGTTATTGCAGATGACTTTTCTAGGTTTACATGGACTTACTTTTTGCATTCCAAAGATGAGACTGCAGGCATTCTGCAAGATTTTGTGAAATAGGTAGAAAAGCAGTTTGACTTGCCAGTAAAAGTCTTCAGCAGTTGTTAGTGCATGCGTCTGTCGACTTCGTCTTGTATCAAGTCTTGTACTTAGAATGTTAGAACAGGGCACGTAGTTCGAGATTTAGGTAATTCCGCTTGAAAGCTTAATTCCGCTTGAAATGAACATGATTGTAATTCCGCGTGGAATTAGCTTCCGCTTGGAACCTAATCCCACTTGGAACATGTTCAAGCGAAATTAAAGCACTATATATACCCCTTCAAGCGATATTAGTTGTAAGGATTCCGGTTTCAGTGCCGAACTGCTGCCGAAGTGTCGTCTTGCTGTGAAACTTTGTCAAATCAATAATACGACAGTTTAAAGTGATATTCTTGCTGAATTGATCTCAATACGACTGTTTCCGCATTTCGTATTGAGCATAAACTCTTCTGATCGACTCGTTCGAGTCCGAAAACGATCCTACAAGTGGTATCAGAGCTCAGGAGGAAGAGTTCATACCAATTCAGCTGCAAATTCTGATTTCTACACCTTTTTTTCGAATTAAACTTGTTTTCACGGTCAAAATGTCTTGATTTTTGAACATCATGTGCGCAATACTATTTTAATAAACCCTAGAAAGTTTCAGAACTAAAATCGGCCTATATCTTGATCAATTTGACAATTTTCACATCGAGATGATGACGTCAGCTTAATTCCGCACGAAATTAGGAGTCTCGTTTGAAAAAGTTAATTTCCTTCGAATTTTCAAACGAAATTAGCTAATTCCGCTTCAGTTTGTGATTACATTTGAGCCGTTTCAAACGAAATTAGTAATTCCGTTTCTGATTGATAATTCCGCTTGATACTCTCACACGGAATTATAATTTCTCTTGAAAGTTTGTCATTTTCAAACGAAATTTGGGTAATTTCATTCCAAAGCTGTAATTCCGTCTCAAAGTGGTAATTTCGTCTCAAAGTGGTAATTCCGTTCCGTTTGAAAGGAATCCCGTTTGAATAGCACTGTAATGTGAACTTTGAAAATCCGAAACATGGAAGAGGAATTTTATAACGCCTTTGCTACCCCGATTATTGTTACTCAACAGACAATGTTAGAAAATGAAATGGGGACGATGCAGGAACCGCCTAAGCTCATGAACATCGAGGAGTATAAAGGTTGGGAAGGACGTTTTGAAAACTGGGTTCAAGCAAATTATCTGGATGCTTGGGAATGCGTTGAGACAAAATATGTTAGACCGACGAATGACGATGAAGAGGAAATTGCGATTAAAGATATGAGTGCTGATGATAAAAAGAAATACAAGAATGAAAAAATGATGTTAAGTCTACTACAACAAGCTGTGAAAGAAGACATCTTGGTCTTATTGCAACATAATGGAAGTGCTTATTCGATTTAGAAAGCTTTAAGATCAAAGTTTGTTGGTAGCCAAGAAATGATAAAGAACAAAAAATCGCTTCTGAAGAAAGAGTTTGATGTATTTCGAGGTTTGAAAACTAAGAGCACAAAGCAGATCATTGAAAGATACTGCAATTTGTTAGTCAACATGAGGAGGGTGAGCATCAATAAAGATAATGAGGAGTTGATTGAGAAATTAGCAGATGCATTGCCACACGAGACTTGGGGGCACATATCTCATGATGCTAAGGAACAAGAAAGGTTTTAGCAATCTGACACTGAGCAAGTTCATAGAAAAAATTGAGGCTCAGGAGATGGAACAGAGAAAGATTTCAAGAATGAAAGATTTTGACGGTGAACAAGACATAGGTCTTTATTACAAAGCAAGGTTGAATGGCAAAACCACCAGTATCTCACCAAAGCTTAAAACTGCATTCAATGCCAAAAGTTCATCGGGAGGTTCTTCTAAAGGGTCAAGTAGCAAAACAAGCTTTTCATCATATCCGTCATTTGATCCGAACATTTCAGCAACAAAGAATGGGAAGAAGCTACAATGCAACATTGTTTTGAATCTTGAGAATGATCAAGATTACACTGAAGAAGTTGCAAAAAGCCACATGTCTTTGTTAGGAACGGTGCTAGAGTCCTATGGAAGTTTGGTTGCAGGACGGATTGGGAATCCAATGCTTACAAAAGAGGATTACGATCAGATCGATGCTGAGGAAATGGAATTGATGGATATTAAATGGTGTTTGGCAAGTGTGTTGAGACGAGCTGAGAAATTTAAGCAGATCACAGGAAGAGATGATTTACGTGACGCTAATGTTTCTACTTTAGGCTTTGATAAATCTAAAGTCACTTGTTTTCGTTGCAGGGAAAAAGGACACTTAAAGAGGGAGTGCACTAATTGCGAAGCAAGTGGAGCTCAAAATCCGTCCAACAACAATGATTACTACCGGAAGGCCATCTATCATCAAGTTGCTCAACAACAACAAGAACCACAAGTGGCACATGGTAGAAAAGGGATTAAAGAATCATCAAAAAGAGCATGTTTGGTGAATCAAGAAAATTTCAGTTGGGACAAATATATTTCAGCCGACAGCAAGGCATGCTTAATCAATCAAGATGATGAAAAGTTGCCAGAAAGCTTTAGCTGGGCAAATTTCAATTGGGATGATTATGATCCAAACAAAACTTCAACTCATAAAGCTTATGTTGCTCGAATTGAAGAAGATAGTGATGATGATACTGAGTATTATGCAAAAAGGATGGAAAAGCATTTGAAAATGTTGGCAGAAAGTGATACTGAAGATGAAAAAGCTAAAAAGAAAAAGAAGAAGATCAAAACACCGGTAAGCAGTGATGATGAAAATGTTCCAGTGATCAGAAGAAAAGTGAAAGAAGTTCCAGCTTTCAAGATTGATGAAGAAGCTGATGCAAGAAAGAGTCCGGTGATTTGTGCAAATTGTGAAGTTGTAAAGAAACAAAATAGTACTTTGATTCACAACTTGAACAGATTGAAGGAATCATATGATGTACTGAACAAAGCTATGAATCAGTACAATGAATCCAGTGAAGAACAGGCCACAACTATGAAGACTCTTCAAGGAGCATTCATGACGAAGCAAAAAGTCATGAATAATTACATAGAGAAGTGTGTTGTTCTGGAACAGCAACTAGAGACTCAAAGAATTGAAACAGAAAGAGTTAATCGTTTGTTAAAAAGTTACTCATGTACTTCGTATGTCATTGACAGGATTTATCCAACTGTGCAAGGCATGAAGGCTTTTGAAGAAGAAAATGATGAAGAAAAGACATCTGAAAAGAAGGACACAAAAGTGAAAGTTTCTGGTAAGAAACAAAGTATCAGTTACACAAAGTGTCCACCCCCGCTTGAAAATGGATATTCGCCAAGAAATCCAAATTCAGAGAGAGTCGAAAAGGCAACCAACTTAAAGTGGGAATCTAAACCATCAGTCGATTTGCCAGAAAACATTGATATCACGTTTACATCGTCTGACACTGATCAACAATCTCAATTGATGAAGAAAGTGGTGGATCATGTGTTAGATAACGATGAAACCGTGGAGTCAAAGTCGGAGTCTATGACAGAGTCAAAGTCTGAGTCCAGCACTCCGAGTCAAACTGTCAAACAGGGCAAAAGAGTTTACAATAAAGAATTCTTGTTATCAAAATCTAATTTGAGTGACGAACCATTTAAAGTGGCTTATACTTTGAATGATTCTGACAAATTATATTCCGATGAGGAATTTCTAATAAGAGGTGTCAAACCAGAAATGATCAAAAAGGTTTTCAAATTAGCAGAAGTTAAAATTTCTGAAATAAAAGATGTAAATCTTTCGGAAAAACCTAAAAAATACACCTCAAGAGTTAAACAAAGAGAAAACAAGAAAAAGGGTTACAGTTCTGGTTTAGGTTTTCAAAAGAAACAAAACCATAACGGTAATTTCAAAAAGAAAGAATTAGGATTTATTCCACCATAAAATCATAAAAATGAAAAATATGTTAGAGATTTTAAATCAAAGATGGTATTTATTCCAGGTACATCTTCTGAAGAAGAAAAAGAAAAATTATTCAGAAATCAGTCGAACAGAGAATTCCTTGCAAAGAAGCAAGATGAAGAGATGAAGGCTGCTGTTCAGAAGAAAGAAATGAGAACCTGTTTTCAATGCAACAAAGCTAGTCATATTGCCAAAGATTGTTCCAAGGCAATACAATCAAAATAGGGAGTTTCTCGTAAACTGAAAGATAAAGAAGTTGAGTTTGAACCACCAATTGGGAGAACTAAGCTTTTCAAAAATTCAAAATTTGAAATTGGTGAATGTTCAAACAGGTTTTACAAGAGATGCGCAAATCTTGACAACCAAAAGTGGGTTGTTAAGAAATCAGGTGATAGTTCTAGAAATGATTCTGATTCGTCAAAATCAGAGGAGCTATCTTCTGGCGATGAATCTGATTCCACAAAGTCAGAGGAGCCACAGGTTGAGTCAAAAAGTGAAAAATCAGTGGTAAATCGGCATCATTCTTTGTATAAGATTTGATTGTGCATACCTACAAGTGGTAAATCATGGACATTAAGTTGTACCTGATTTTCTACAATTGGTAATTGGTTTGATCTACAAGTGGTAAATCAGGGACATTAAGTTGTACTTGATTTTCTACTAGTGATGGTTGGGTTGATAAAAGTATAAAATTGTTAAATTTTGCAAGTGGTTGAAAGAGCAATGTGATGAACCCCTAACCTACAATTGGTTTCAAAATCAACAAAACTAATTTTTCGGAAAAATCATTTTTGATTAAAACAAACTTAAGTGTTTTGAAATCAAAATGAGAAAATAGTTTGTTGATATGGGGAGTTCTGATTGTTTATGCCAAGTGAATTGCAAATTGAAGCTATTCACAACAGTTGTCACTTTATTGTACAGTTTGTTTTCAAATTTCTTTAAATGTTTTTGCATTTTTGGGGGAGTAAGAAAATTTCAGAAAATCAAAAAACATTAGAAAATTTGAAAAATCCCAAAACATGATAAAACCAGAAAATGCCAAAAACTTTGAAAAACTCTAAAATGAGTTTTGGTTGTATA
Source organism: Helianthus annuus (assembly GCF_002127325.2). Lineage (NCBI taxonomy): Eukaryota > Viridiplantae > Streptophyta > Magnoliopsida > Asterales > Asteraceae > Helianthus > Helianthus annuus. The sequence continues at coordinate 27,345,455 of NC_035436.2, forward strand.
AAAGAGGAAATGATAGTACATCAGTGGACTATCACAACACGCTAAAGATTTGGAAAGTCTAATAGTGATAAATGATCTCACTGATGATGTATCAGTAGATTTTTACTCATTTAGTAGATTGTTTTCGAGATATAAGCTTAAATACGAATGATTACTTATCTTGTGGGGAACATCTCTCGGATATATGGGTAACCCACGAAATCTTGTTTGAAAGATTTTCTGTTTCTGACATACTAGGTCTTTGTGCGTGGTGATATCTGGGGTATTATACCAGGACTTCTGGTTTTGCGGGAGCAATAGCCTAGTCCTCGTATAATGCTTTGAAAAAAGCTTTAATCTTTAAAGCCAGCCCTCTGCTAAAAAAATGAGAAAATATCGAAAGATATGTATCAGTGGCAGTTGAAGCCAACCCTCTGCCAAACGGGACACACCAAAAGTAGAGCCGTCATCTCTCTACTTAACGGAAGTTCTGACCTGAGCTCTCACGGTTTCGCATTTACCCGATTACAGATATTACTAGTGTACATTCACCTGTAAGACTGAATGTAGAAATCTGGATACGGGAGTATATTCTGAGGTGGGACACTCGAATAAGTTTAAGTCTTTAAAACATTAATCTCGTATCTCGAAACAATTGAACTTTGTGTAAAAATTTAAGTGGATCAGTATACTGACAATCTACGTGAATCATTTAGATCTTAAAATGTCTAAAGCTTAACGGTGTTAGTGATTTGTCTCATTAACTGATATGATCCTCGTACACAGACTCACAAAATGATTGTTTGTAAATATTTCTTTACTGCATTTCATAAAATCTTAGAAAATCCAAAAAGATTTTAAGTGTGTTTTAGCATAAATTTTGAAAAATCCAAAAAGATTTTTGACAACTGATGTTGAAGAGCTGATTTTCAAAATTCCAAGTGCTAAACATGATGATCATAGGGGTGTTTGTGATAGAAATGAGAAAAGATGTTGGATTGTTATCCTGCAAGTGGGACATCAGAAGATTATTAATGTTAAAACATTCTATTCCTGCTAGTGATATAAGTTTGTCAAATGTTAAATTTGAGAAATTTATTGTGAGGTAGAGAATGTGCAGGATTGAAAAAGAGTTGGGTCAATCGATCCTGAGGAGCTTGTTATAGAGAAAGCCAGGTTTTGATTCTTGATCTTGTGATAGCCAGACCACAATCTCAGTACAAGTTGAGGAGGAGTCTGATGATGTATAAGCCAGGATCTGATATCTGAGATCTCTGTGATTTGAGCTAGAGCCAAGTAACGATCCTGGAACTAAATTTCACGCAAAGCTGATAATGCTGATGAACTTAAGGAATCAAGAGATCTGATCAAGAGATTTGGAGAAAGATAAGAGCCAAATCAAGGTCTTGAGATGTTAGAGTGAGATTTCAAGGGGAGTCTGTTGATGATAAAGAGAAGAGATAAAGATTTGAGGATGCTTTACAATGTCAGATACTTCAAAGAAGAGCCCGAAGACTGATAAAGACTGAAGATGTTGAAGACTCGACACTTAAGACTCGTCAACATTCGAGGGGGAGTCTGTAAGTGCATGCGTCTGTCGACTTCATCTTGTATCGAGTCTTGTACTTAGAATGTTAGAACAGGGCATGTAGTTCGAGATTTAGGTAATTCCGCTTGAAAGCTTAATTCCGCTTGAAATGAACATGATTGTAATTCCGCGTGGAATTAGATTCCGCTTGGAATCTAATCCCGCTTGGAACATGTTCAAGCGAAATTAAAGCACTATATATACCCTTTCAAGCGATATTAGATGTAAGGATTCCGGGTTCAGTGTCGAACTGCTGCCGAAGTGTTTTCTTGCTGTGAAACTTTGTCAAATCAATAATACGACAGTTTAAAGTGATATTCTTGCTGAATTGATCTCAATGCGACGGTTTCTGCCTTTCGTATTGAGCATAAACTCTTCTATCGACTCGTTCGGGTCCGAAAACGATCCTACAACAGTGACAATGGCACAAAGTTCAGGAATAGGGAGTTAGATGATTTCTGTGTGTCAAAAGGAATTGTAAGGCAGTACAGCATTCCAAGAACACCAAAACAAAATGGGGTTGTGGAAAGAAAGAACAGAACATTGATAGATGCTGCGAGAACCATGCTTGCAGATTCAGGTTTGCCATTAACTTTTTTGGGCAGAGGTAGTAAACACTGCTTGCTATTTCCAAAACAGAGTTTTGATCAACCCAGGCATCAAAAGACTACCTATGAACTGTTGTATAAAATCAAACCACTGATCTCATACTTTAAAGAATTTGGCTGCCCATGCTTTATTTTGAACTTAAAATATTCTATTTCAAAATTTGCAGCCAAAGTAGACAGTGGATATCATTTGCGATACTCAACCACTGCTAAGGCCTACAAAGTGTTTAACACAAGGACCAAAATAGTGGAAGAGACTTTGAATGTGAAGTTCAATGAACTCTCTTCAATGAAAATCCCTGTAAATCCTGCTGAATTGTTTGATCTTGATAGATTTACTTTTGAATATACTGCTATCAAGACTAACAGTGCAGGTACACCAGAAAATACTCCATCAGATTATGGGTATGAAGTGATTATTCCACAACAAACCTTCAAATCCATTTCCAGAGTAGCAGGTGTTCAAAACATCTGTCAAAGCTCAAACACTTCTACCTCAACAGTTGTTGACCAAAGTAGCCGATTAACCCCTGCCTCCGTCACTGCTGATAAAACAGTGGATCAAAGTCAGCATGTTTTCTCACCAGTTCCTCCTATTCCTCCACCTCCATTGAAGCTACTGCTGGATCATCAAAGTCACCAGCAGTGGTTAGCTCAGATGATTCACATCCGCAGCCTTCACCATTGAATGCCATTGTTCCATACCAAGGAGATCTGATCTTCTTGAAATCTCATCCACCTGACCAAATCATTGGCAACATCAATGAAGGGGTGCTCACAAGAAGCCAATCCCAAAACATTTGTCTTTTTGTTGGTTTTCTATCTCTACATCAGCCATTCAAGTACCAAGAGGCACTGAAAGACAACAGCTGGGTAGAAGCCATGCAAGAGGAGCTCCAACAGTTCAAAAGACAACAAGTATGGGAGCTTGTACCACTATCAGAGAATGTGAGTCCTATTGGCACAAAGTGGGTCTTCAAAAACAAAACTGATGAAAGTGGCATTGTTGTCAAGAATAAAGCTAGGCTTGTGGTTCAAGGTTTCAGACAGGAAGAGGACATTAACTATGATGAAACATTTGCCCCTGTAGCAAGATTGGAAGCTATCAAACTGTTCCTGGCCTTTGCTGTCAACCACAACATCAAGGTGTTTCAAATGGACATTAAATGTGCATTCCTCTATGGTAAGATACAAGAAGAGGTATATGTTTGTCAACCTCCTGGTTTTGAGGATTCATTTAATCCAGATCATGTCTACAAGCTCAATAAAGCTTTGTATGGCTTGAAACAAGCACCAAGAGCCTGGTATGAAACTCTTTCCACCTTTCTTCTCTCTATTGGTTTCACAAGAGGTAGAATAGATAAAACATTGTTTTTAAAATGGAGAAGGAAAGACTTGATGATTTTCCAGATTTATGTGGATGACATCATTTTTGGAAGCACATTTAATAAAATGTGTGAAGAGTTTAGGTAGCTCATGATAGCAGAGTTTGAAATGAGTGCTATGGCTGAACTCCAGCGCTTTCTTGGTCTCCAAGTAAGGCAACTGCAAAATGGTACTTTCATCTATCAAGGCAAATATGCCAAAGAACTTTCAAAGAAATTTGAAATGGATGATTGTACGCCATGCAGTACACCCATAGCAACCAATAAAATAGTCATGTCTGATGAAAAGGATGATTTGGAGGATTAAACTTTTATAGAAGCATGATTGGGTCTTTATTGTAACTAACTGCATCTAGGCCAGATATCATGTTTGCAACATGTGTTTGTGCAAGATCCCAATCAGCCCCTAAAAGTGTTTCTCATTTAGAAGGAAAAAGTCCCAAGTACCAATACCAAGGGGCATCAGTGGATGACTTTTGGAGTACACTCCCTGAGTCAACCACTGTTACAACCACTGCAAGTGGGAAATCAGATGATCCCATTAAGTTGGGTGATGGTTTAATGTACCAAGAATTGATGACTAGAGTTGACAAACTGGACATTTCTGTTGCAGAAATCAAAGAAATGCTGCAACAGTTGTTGAAAGTTCAAAAGGTACCACCCCCTGCTGCAACAACTCCAGCAGCTGTTCCATCATCTGCTCCTACTTCATCTGGCTGTGGAGTTTATTTCAACCTATGCTCAACCAACAAAGAGAATATGTTGATCTACAACATGAACTACAACTTCAAAAGATCAGAAATCTCATAGAAGCAAAGTTCAAAAATACTCAAGCTGATATCAAGGCTATCAAGGCCCATTAGCTGAACACCACTGGCACTGCTCCTCCCTTTATCACCTTTGTGGATAATCCACCTCCAGCTGATGCCAAAAAGGGGGAGAAATTGAAGCAGTTGAAAAAGAAGGGATATGAAGATGGTCTGTGTATTGAACCACAAAAAGATAGTATGCTTGCAGACATTCCTTTGCCAGATGGGTCCAAAAAGATTGATTTTACCACAAATGCCTTTGCTGAGGCAAAAGCAAGTGTAAAAAGGGATAGGGAGGCTAAGGATAAAGCCAGGTGGGAACAGGAGAAAAGAGCTTTTATGGAGCTGAATGAGCAGGGTCCTTCTGAGCCAATGGATGAAGAAAGTCCTAAGGTTAAAAAGGAGAAGCCCATTAAACACGTGAGGCAACCCAAATCCACACCATCCAGACCCACAAAGCATACTTCCAAACCACCTTTCAAAAGCTCCAAACAACAATCTTCCACCCAAACAGCTGTTGTAACACCTGTTGTATCAACAACTGTTGGTAATTCAGAGGTTTCAACAGTTGTTACCCAAACAATTGCCACCACTACTTCAACACACACTACAACCACTGCCTTCCCACCACCGCCAAAAATACCATCACCACCAAAAACAACCTCATCACCACCATCACCTCCTGCTAAAAAGCAGAAGACAGCTGATGACACATCATCAGATGTAATGATAACTGAGGCTGAAACACCACTTGTTTCAACAGTTGTTAGTCAGCCAACCTCCACTTCAATCACCACTTCAATCACCACTTCACAACCATCCAAAACACCACCAGCCTCTCCTAAACGAAAAGGAGAAGGATAATTTTACAATATGATGATTCCTCACCACCACCAACATCTTCACAACCTTTGTCACTTGTTACTATTCCAAACCATGTTCCTCTCTATTGAGCACAAGTTGAACAACCAATCACAACCATTGTTTCTGCAGGAGCTCAGTACCCTTTAGAGCTTATAGCAGTTAGAGAGGAGATCAAATCCTTCTATATAGAGGATGATCCTGCTAAAAGCAGTTTACCATCTGTTCAAGGATATCCAAGGCCTAATAATATTGAAGAATACTTGAAGGTCAAAGCTCAATAAGCAAAGGATATCTCCAAGAGAAACTCACATGGAAAATCTGATAAAGAAATTCAAAGGCACTATCAACTTTTGCTCACACAAGTCAGAACTTTGGAGCAGTTTGCAAAAACCCTTTGTCAGCAATTATCAGAAAGGGCAGATGAGACCTTGAGAAATTACTATCTTGATAACATCATGGCTTACAAGAAATACAAGGGTGAAAAGTACATGTACAAAGAATGGATTACTCAAGAGCTTGAAAGTGAAGCAGCCAGGATTCAAGATATGATCAAAAACAAGGTTAAATATACTCCTCCAGATTGGGGAAAATCCAAGAAGAATGTGCCAGATAAAGTATTAGAACTAAAGAGAATTAAAGAGGAACTCATCGAAACCAAGTGTTAAGGTGGAGAGAAGACAAAGTCAGGGCCAGCTACAAAAAGTTGGAAGAGTTAAGAAAAAAGATCCAAAGATTCCACAAAAACCTGACTATCCTGAAGTAGAGATTTCAACAAGACCACCAAAGCTGCAAGTCAGGAAATCAACTGCTCCTCCTGCTGCTGTTCACTATCAAAAAAAGAGATAAATGCAAATAGATGCAGAAACACCAGAGGATCAAGCAGCAGGTGATGAAGTTTTGAAGATGGTCCTCAAACAAATGATAGCTGACAAACTTACTCAAGCTCAAAGCACTGTTCAGCCAGTTATCACCAGGCCACAATCACCAAATTCCTCTTCCAATAAAAATCTCCCAAGAAACCCACTGGACTCAAAAATACTAAAGTGGAAAACTGACAAACAGACCCACGTATTGACATTGATCAAGTCTAGTGGAGATGTGAAGAAAATATCAAGGCAACTAGCACTTGGCCTGAGTGTTGAAGATCTGCAAGATCTCCTTGATTTTACACTGTGCAGGGATGTAGATGATACAGATGCCTTAGACTTTGAGTTACAACTCAAAGGGAAAATAAGGGAACTATTGATGAGGCAATAAAGTTCCACAATAATGAAGGGTTTTGGCATCATTTGTTCCAGGGGGAGATTGTTGGGATTGAACCCTACCAAAGGAACAGTTGATTAAAGCCAAAACCGGATCAGAGCAGTGGTTCCAAAATAAGCAAATGTTTGTACATAAGCTTTCTCCTTGATAATGGCTCTAACAACTGATGGATTCAATCTACTACCATTCCTAACTATTGTTGATACCAAAGAACTGATAAAGACCAAAGTGCTGATGACTCAAACAACTGCCTTGCCTCAAGTACTGCTAAAGACTAGAAGCACTGCTGAAGACTAAGCAGTTGAATACAGAATCAGTAGTTTAGGTTATCTTTATGTAATATATTGTAGTCAGTTGTTTGCTATCAGTAGTTGTAATGAGGGCAGTAGTTAGAGTTTGTTAGGAGGTTATATGTCACTATCATGGTGACGTCAGCAAAGATGCCACAGTGGTTTGCGCGTGCCTATAAATAGAATAGTACCCTGTACTGTTCTATTAGCTCTTTATCACTTTTCTTCCTGTACGAACAAACACTGTGAGCTCAGGCTGAGGGGGAGTTTGTTATACATGCATGCAAAGTTGTAATCGGTGATTCAAATAAATTCAAGCATTCGGTTCAATGTTAAACTTGTGTGTGAAAAGCATTTCTCATGTTTGATTGTGTGAAAAGTTTATTTCTATTTTAATTCCACTACATTACTTGTTCATCTTCATTATTTCTTAAGCAAAAACACAATAAAAAAGAAACTCAGATCCTAACACCTTTCTACTCTCTATTGGTTTCACAATAGGTAAAATAGACAAAACACTGTTTTTAAAAATGGAGAGGGAAAGATTTGATGATTGTCCAGATTTATTTGGATGACATCATTTTTGGAAGCACATGTTCTAGAATGTGTGAAGAGTTCAGAAAACTCATGACATTTGAGTTTGAAATGAGTGCAATGGGTGAACTCCAATGCTTTCTTGGTCTCCAAGTAAGGCAACTACAAAATGGTACTTTCATCCATCAAGGCAAATATGCCAAAGAACTTTTAAAGAAATTTGAGATGGATGATTGCAAGCCATGTAGTACACCAGTTGCAACCAAAAAACTAGTCATGTCTGATGAAAAGGATGATTTGGTTGATCAGACTCTTTATAGAAGCATGATTGGGTCTTTATTGTACCTAACTGCATCTAGGCCAGTCATCATGTTTGCAACATGTGTTTGTGCAAGATCCCAATCACCCCCTAGAAAGTCAAACCTTATTGCTGTAAAAAAGATATTCAGATACCTCAAAGGTGCTCCCACACTTGGTATCTGGTATCCAGCTGATGGAAATATCAAGCTTTCAGGTTTCTTAAATAGTGACTTTGCTGGATGTAACACAAGAAGGAAGTCCACTTCAGGAGGGTGCCAATTCCTAGGCAGTTGCTTAGTGTCTTGGCAAAGCAAAAAGCAAGCAGTTGTTTCAACATCCACTGCTGAGGTAGAATATATAGTTGCTGCAAGCTGTACAGCCCAACTGCTTTGGCTTCAAAATCAATTACTGGATTTTGGTATCACCGCCCTAAAGACACCTCTCATGTTGGACAGTCAGGCAACAGAAAATATCATCAAAAATCCAGTCTCACATTCATCCACCAAACACATTGATATCAGACATCACTTTGTGAGGGATTGCTATGAAAAAGATTTGATTTATCTATACCATGTTCCAACTAAAGATCAGCTGGCAGATGTGCTAACAAAAGCATTAGACACATCCACCTTTGAGCTTGATCTCTAGAATTGGCATGCTGAACATGGAATAACAGGCAAAATCCTGTTTTTCTATGAATAAAAGCATTAAAATGTTTTCAGAAAATTAAAAATCCATCCTTAAAAATAGCTAAAAAAGAAATTTTCATTAATCCTTAAAAGTCTGCCATAACCACTATTGTTGATTCAAACATCTGTTGTGTGAATATTGTCCACTGCTGAAAGTCAACCTCTGTTCTTTCATTTGCTTGGGAATCACTGTTAGTCAAACATCAGTGTTTTCAACCACTGATAGGCTATCCACTGATAGTTTTAAAGCCACCCACTATCCTCATTATAATCGTTTCAACCACTGATATTGCTCCATCAGTGGTTTCCTAAAACAACTGTCTTCCATTACTCATCAGCGGTTGGCACGTGGACAGTACATAGCGGTCAGATCTTTGTACCCGCTGCCACATCAGCATTCACTTTTTTCCTTCATTAAACCCTGATCAAAACCCCAAACAGGGTTTTCACTGTCGCATCGAATTCAAAATTCCTTTCTCAAAGCAGTTACCATCCATTTCTGTCAAATCCTTCATCGTCTTCTTCCTCTCGTAATCATCTTCAAATCACCATGGCCCTTCCATTCAAAATCCCACACAATTATCTAGGTCTACTTGAAAAACCCAGTCACACCGAAACTTTCAACTCCGTCATTGATGCTCTGTCGTCTTCAAAGTACAAAACTTTGTTGACTTGTGATGCTACAATTTACGTGGATACCCAACAAGAATTCTAGAAAAATGCTAAGTTGGAAACTAAGGATAAAAAGCCCATAGCCATTAATTCTTCTATAAAGGGTGTCTCAGTTACCATTACTCCTAAATCCATCTCAGAAGTGTTTGAACTCAATGATCTTCAAAGTAAAACTTCTTTTCCAAAAATAGTGTATCAACCAGATTTTCTTGAAAGAGGGTATAAAGAGAAAATGAAAAAGGACACTTTACAAAAAGGCAACTTTCCTCCTGCCATGACGTTTTTGTTTCATACCCTCCTTATGTGTGTTTCTAGCAAAACAACTGCCTTCAATGAGATCCCATTGAAGATTCAATACCTGGGCTATGCTATTTTACAAAAAGAAAATTTCAATTATTCCCAGGAGAACTTCAATTATCTTGTTACAAATGTTAATAAAAAGGCATTTTTGTTATTTCCAAGGTTTTTAAGTTACTATTTTAACTAGCTTTTTATCCCACCGCGCGTTGCGGCAGAACCTTGAACGTTACAATGGCAGAGAACCATATTTGTTTTCGTTTCCAGGCTTTCATTTCCAGGTTTTCGTTCCCCATTGGGTTTGTAGTACCTGCTTTCTTCACTTTCTTAATAAAACATGTTATGCTTTGCTATACTCTCTAAACATTAAAATGTATTTGCTATGATTACCTAAACATTAAGTATTTACATATTGATTCATCATTCCTTTTCAAATGTTCCTATTTTCATCTTTTACAACTTCCGGTAATTTTTTAAATAAAAAGGTGTCACCGAAGTCAATATAATTTTTTATGGTTTTAGATCTATTTGATTTGAAACATGGCAATATTTTTTGGGTCTACATCCTCGATTTCGCGATCACAACGCTCACGTCTCCCTTGTCGGTTGCTCCATCCTCGCCCACCTCCCCTTGAAATGTTCCTGTGTAACTCCAACACGTACAAACTTATTAGTGACAACACTTATATGTTACTAAAAGCTATAGTTTTATAAAGAAGGAGCAACTACTTAAGGAGGTCCAAAAGATTCATGTTTATCAGAGCTGCACAAAATAAATGGCAGATTTCTAATTCAGTTAAGATATTAAATGATCTAAATAAGAAAAAAAATGTTTTATACCGTTGTTTTCAGATTACCCAAGCGGTACAAAAGTATACATGATATACATTTAATCTTGAAAATGTAACCAAACTCAAAAGGTGTTGGTGCATACGTCTGTCTACTTCGTCTTGTATCGAGTCTTAAACTAGATTGTATAGATCAGGGCACGTTATACGAGAAAACTTTCAAATATGGGTTAGAAGGTGATTTCGCACGAAATAGTCATTTCGTGTGAAATTGATTTCGTTTGAACCATTCCGTGCGAAATCACCCTGCCTATAAATAGGTGCCTTGCTATTTCGTTTGTAAGGTTACGATTCCAGAGCCGAAGTGCTGCTGCAGTGTTTACCTGCTATAAAACTTTGTCAAATCAATCAAATAGACAATTAAAGTGAATATCTAGCTGTTTCAAACTCAATCCGTTAGTTTCCGCCTCTTGTACTGAGAAGAATGCCTCTGAACGACTCGTTTCGGTCGTGAAAACGCTCCTACAAGTGGTATCAGAGCTCAGGAGGAGGAGTTCTTACCGAATTCAGCTTGATTTCATCGATTTTCAGACTTCTACACCTTCTTTTCAAAAATAAACAAGTTTTAACGGTTAAAATGGATTGAATTTCTCACATAATAAGCGAATCACTATTTTAACAAAGTCCTGAAAGAATTGGATCAAATTCAAACAAAAACCTGATCAATTTGACAAAGATATGGCCGACATGATGACATCAGCAGTATTTCGCATGAAATAGCATCTTGATTTCGCACGAAATCACATTCTTGACTCATTTCGCGTGAAATTGTAGTCTATTTCATACCAAATCAGTGTTTAGTTTGAAAAACTGGGTGATTTCGCACGAAATCAGTATTTCGTGTGAGTATTTCATACGAAATCATTATTTCGTACCAAATCGTTCTCATTTCGTGTGAAAATCAGTCTATTTCGTACGAAATCATTATTTCCTTTGAGATTGAGTCTATTTTGTACGAAATCATCATTTGTTTGGTCATTTCGCACGAAATCACTCATTTCGTGTGAAGAGGTCTTATTTCGTGTGAATTGATTTCGTTTGAAGTTGTCTTGCAGGTCATTTCGTTTGAACATGATTGATTTCGTTTGAAAGTGTCTGATTTTTAAAAAATTTACCAAATCATGGAAGAGGAATTCTATAGCGCGTTTGCTACAGCCCCGACTACTCCAGCTGCCATTGCTCAGAGCATGAACATGGAAAATGAGACTGGAACTTTGCAAAAACCCCCGAAATTAATGGGAATTGAGGAGTATTATGGTTGGAAAGATCGATTCGAAAACTGGGTTGAAGCTAATCATTTGAGATTCTTGGGAATGCATTGAGAAAAAGTATGTGAAGCCTCGTACAGATTTGAAAGTTATCAAAAAGATTTTTGAGATGACAGACATAGAAAGAGATATGTATAAAGCAGAAAAGATGATGGTTAGTCTACTTCAGCAGGCTATAAAAGAAGATATTTTTGTTTTGCTTCAACACGATGGTACTTCACGATCGATCTGGGATGCAGTTAAAATTAAGTATTGTTGGTGCACTACATCTGCTGATTACGTCTTGTATCGAGTCATTGTCTTAGAACGTTAGATCTGGGCTCGAAATACGAGAAATAGTGAAATGTATAGGTTTTAGATGATTGGATCGCTTTTAGAGTCAAAATTAGATAGGTGGATCGCTCTTTTGGTCATGTAGTGGGCTGGACCGCTCGAACGGTAAGTGGGATGAACCGCTCGAGTGGTAACAGCTTGGACCGCTCGAATGGACGTTGGTGGGCCGCTCATGTGTCATCAATGTGGGCCGCTTTTGTGTCAATGTTCTGGGCCGCTCCAATGTCATGGGCCGCTTATTGGGCCTGTCCAATAAGCGGTCCCAGTGCTCTATAAATAGTCCGATGAGCGATCTCAGTTAAAACGTTGTGTAGAAATCGTGCCCAAGTGCTGCCGGTACGGGATTTGAGTTGTAAACGTTTGAAATCAATAAACAAGTAGTTAAAAGTGATTTGCCTGCTGTTTCTACCTTAGTTTCTTGTTATTCCGCACCTGAAACCAAGGAGAAAGCCTCTGAACGACTCGTTCGGGTCAACACACGATCCTACAAGTGGTATCAGAGCTCAAGAGGAGGTTCTCTGCAGAAATCAGCTGGATTTTGTCACTTTTTCTTACTTCTACACATTTTTTTCTGATTCGGAAAGATTTCACGGTCGGAATTCGTTCAAATTTTCACAGATTGTGCGCAATAGTACCGAGACAAACCCTGGAAAGTTTCGGATCAAAATTCAAAGTTTAAGTAGGTCAAAATTGAAATTGATTGTGAACCGCTCATTCGGTCGGATCGACCTTGAACCGCTTATTCGGACAAGTGTGGATCGCTCATTCGAATATCTTGAATAGCTCGAAAGATACGATCTGTTCGAAAGATCAGCTCGAAAGATACGGTCCGCTCGAAGGATAAGTTCTATTTGATCGAAAGATAGATTGTTGGTCCGCTCGAAGTGACAATTGGGGCCCGCTCGAATCGACTGTTCTGGATCGCTTATTCGGTCGGTTGGATCGCTCATCCGGACGACCTTGGTCCGCTTATTTGTCATCCGGATAGCTTATCTGGACCGCTTATTGGACACATTATTCTCTGGTCCGCTCTTTTAGTCCATCTGATTCGCTTTTGTGTCAGATTGCTGATTAGTTCGCTTTTCCGTCACACCTGGTTCGCTTATTCGTCACAGTGTTTGAAAAACGTGTTAAGGAATCATGGAGTTCAATTTCTTTAACATGACTCAAGAAGAATGTGATAGAAGAAAAGTATTAAGGAAAGAGTTTGATTCGTTTTCAGGTGATCCAGGAGAAAACACTAAGGATATCATTGGGAGATTTAGACTTCTTATTCGTTCAATGTCTGAAATTGGTATAACTAAAGAACCAGCAGAATGGGTTGAAAAATTTGTCAGTGCTTTACCGAAAGAAGAATGGGAAGATTACATCTTGAACCTGAAGAGTTCTGGAGAATTTTCTCAACTGACGTTTGGTCCACTCGTTGAAAGAATTGAAGAACAGATAAGGATTAATGATGAAAAGAAGAAAAACCAAAATGGTGATCAAAGGGCAAAGGAAGAAAAGGCTTCAAAAGTTGGAGAATCTGTGAATAATGCATCAGTGTGTTTCAAATGTGACAACTTTAAGACTTATAATGACAAACTCGAAAAAGGTGCAAAAATGTTGGCATTGGAGATCAAGAAGTTGACAGATGAGAAGCAAGCTGATGATAAACAGATTCTTATGATTCAGGAAATTTGTGAGAAACTGAAAGTTGAAAATGACAAACTGTTGGGTAATTTGAACAGTTTGACATCAGAAAACAAGGTTTTGAAAGAAAATGTAAAGGTTTTTGAAAGCAAACAGAAATCATTAGAAAATGAAGATTTCTGGATAAAATTGGAGAACAAAAATCTGAAAGCAAATGAATCAAAATTTCAAGAACAGATAAACATTTTGACAAAAGAAAAGTCTGTTCTTGAAAATTTGAAAAATGAAAATGAAAAATCAATCAAGTCTCATCTTGAAAAAATCTCTCGGCTTGAAAGTGAAGCTGAGAATTCAAGAGTCAAGATCAAAGAACTTGAAAAGAAGTTAATCGGTTTTGTGACTTCACCTGACAAGTTGAATATTCCTTGTCCAAAACCAATCAACTCTGTTCCAATAAGTGACGTTGTCACAAACTTTGACTCTGTCAAAGTTGAAGATTGTGATGAGACACCTGATGATGAAAATGTTAAAAAAGAAAAACACAAATTGTTTTTAAATTTAAAAGAAAAGTTTCAGAAAACTGTTCTACAATCGACTGAAAAAGGTGAATGTTCTAAACAGAAACCTTTGAAGAAGAAAGTGGAACAGAAACAAAAAGATAATAAAAGTTCATCGGGTCGATCATCCAATCAAAAGAAAAAATTACAAAAAATAAAAAATGAAAATTCTAAAATTGTTGGTAATAAGTGGTGTAGGTCAGACCACAGTGCTAAAACGTCAAATCCAGCAAAGTTGAGGAAGGAATATCACCAGGCCAAACAATGTTACGACTTGAGTATTTGGTACAACGGTGATAACTGGTACGATAACAGAATGTGTTACAGCTGCGGCTATCATGGACACATTGCTGTTAATTGCCAGTACTGGAGATATGAGACCAGGAGGTGCTATAACTGCAATATCAAAGGTCATATTGCCCGAGATTGCCCGAGGAGATCAATGGGAAGATCAAGGGTTATGTCTCAGAAAGTGGCAAGAGTTCCAGTCAAGGTCAAGCCCGAAGAACTAAAAGTTCGAGAACCAAAAGTTCAACAACCGAAAGTTCTAGAGACGAAAGTTAAACTTTCTCAGGGGCAGAAAGACCGACTGAGGAAGAAGAGAAAGAAAGCGAGAGAATATCTGGAGAATATTTTGTCCTCGGGTTCATCCGTTGGAAAGAATAAAAGTGCTGATGAATCTACTCCCTCAGCTGTAAAGACAAGCAAAAAGAATTCATCAGATACAAATCTGAGGACAAAAAAGGAAAAGAAGAAGGAAAAGTTCGGCGATGAATCTGACATGCCGAAGTCAGATAAGCCACCTTCAGGCGATGAATCTGGCTCATCAAAGTCAGACAAGCCACAGTCAGGCAATGATTCTGGTTCGTTAAAACCAGAAGAGCCATGTGTTGAGGTAAATGTCGAGAATTCTAGTTTAGCAATGGATGAGAAAAAATTTCCACCATTGTTGAACAAGAATTCAAAATCACCCAAGGACAGTCAGGCTTGGGTGAAACTTTTCAAATGAAAAACCTGACTTGCCGGAGTTCCCAGGTTGGTAAGCGTGGAACATGAATCGGCACATTTCTTGAGAAATTTCACTCTGGTGATTTTTCGTCTTTCAAAAGATAAATCAGGGAAATTAAATTGTACTTGATTCATCTTTCCTACAAGTGGTAATTTGTAAAACAATGTGATGAAACCCCGTGTTTGTGAAACGACACACAAAACTAATTTTCCGGAAAAACCATTTTGATTAAAACAAACTTAAGTGTTTTGAGATCACAATGGGAAAATAGTTTGTTGTGAGGGGGAGATCACAATGGGAAAACCATTTTGATTAAAACAAACTTAAGTGATTCTCATCAAGTTGTCAACTTTGTATAGTTTGTTTCAAATTTTCTCAGAAAATCAAAATTGAAACATATTTTGATTTTAGGGGGAGAAAAATTTTAAAAAAATTAGAAAATTTGAAAATGTCAAAAACATTGAAAAATTAAAAACGAGTTTGGTTGTGAAAAAGAGGAAATGATAGTAAATCAGTGGACTATCACAGCATGCTAAAGAAATGAAATGTCAAATGTGATAAACGATCTCACTAAAGATGTGACGATAGGCTCAGCTAGACTAGTAGATTTGCGATAACGATACAAACTTAAATGTAAAAGCCTAGTTCTAGTAGGAAACATGGTTGAAAGCATAGTACTTAGTTTTGTCCTTCTTGACTGTGTGCCTACTCGGTAATCGCTGAATGCCAAAAAGCATAAAACTGGTTAAGTTTGTGAACTTTCACAACTTTGCTGAATAGTCGCTGTGATTGTGCATTTCATTTTGCAAAGATTTAAACTTGTTTGATTTTTTTTATTTTGTTTAAGCATCGGACATCCTCTGCGTATACGGGAGTATCGACCTGGATGTTGTTGCCTAAACGTTCTGCTTTATTTTCTTTGGTGTTTCGTTTAAGCTTTGGACCTCCTCTGCGTATACGGGAGTATCGACCTGGTGGTTAAAGCCTAAACAACTTCAACTTATTTTATTTTCTTATTTTGTTTAAACATTGGACTTTCTCTGTGTATACGGAAGTATCGACCTGATTGTTAATGTTTAAACATTCTGCTTTGTTTTCGCACAAATCACAGTTGATGAAAGTTTAAAGGCATTACTTGAGTTAGTGTATTGCTTGATGAGGGGATATGCTGAGATCGTGGGGTCCATAAGAACTTAGTGCATAATTAATATACCTTAACGTATCGGTAAGCATTTCGAAAGTTTTTAGTTTGAGCTTAAGTGGACAACAATATCGTCAATCAACGTGAATCATTTAGAACTTAAAATGTCTAAAAGCTTAACGGTGCTTGTGATGTGTTTCAAAAACTGATATGATCCTCTTACACAAACTCACAAAAATATGTTTGTACATATTTCATTTCCGCATTTAATTTCTGTCTTTGCATTTATGTTTCTTATTTTGAAAAATCTAAAAAGATTTTCGACAACTGATGTTGAAGAGCAGACATTCAAAATCTCAAAGGCTAAACATGATGAACAAACAGGTTGGTTAATTGATTTGAAATGTTTAAGATGATACATTAATTTGAATCAGAAATTGAAATGTTTCGAATTAGTTTGATAAAGTGTTAAATGTGATAATTCTCAAACGTTTAGTTGATTCATTAAGTTGAATCACAATATTGTTTGTTATAATAGAAAGGTTGAGTTGTGCAGGTTTCAAATTTGTTGCTACGTAAAGCCAGACTACGATCCCGACAGCCGAGTCTAAGGGGGAGTCTGAAGACGAGCTCAACACTAAAGGAGCTTGTATCTGAAAAGCAAAGCGTCGATCCCAAAAGCACGGAAGCTTGACGAAAGGGGGAGCCTGAAGATTCTGAAGAAAATACAGATCCTCTGGGATTCTGTTCGAGCAAGAATATTTGAAGACTCTCACTAAAGATTCCGTCAACATCCAAGAGGGAGTCAAGTGAGAGGATAGAATGATAGAATGATAAAGAGAGAGAAGCCCGAAGACTAATCAAGACTGAAGAACTGAAGACAGCATTGGTGTGACTCGATAGTCGACTCCATCAACATCTGAGGGGGAGTCTGTTGGTGCACTACATCTGCTGATTACGTCTTGTATCGAGTCATTGTCTTAGAACGTTAGATCTGGGCTCGAAATACGAGAAATAGTGAAATGTATAGGTTTTAGATGATTGGAACGCTTTTAGAGTCAAAATTAGATAGGTGGATCGCTCTTTTGGTCATGTAGTGGGCTAGACCGCTCGAACGGTAAGTGGGATGAACCGCTCGAGTGGTAACAGCTTGGACCGCTCGAATGGACGTTGGTGGGCCGCTCATGTGTCATCAATGTGGGCCGCTTTTGTGTCAATGTTCTGGGCCGCTCCAATGTCATGGGCCGCTTATTGGGCCTGTCCAATAAGCGGTCCCAGTGCTCTATAAATAGTCCGATGAGCGATCTCAGTTAAAACGTTGTGTAGAAATCGTGCCGAAGTGCTGCCGGTACGGGATTTGAGTTGTAAACGTTTGAAATCAATAAACAAGTAGTTAAAAGTGATTTGCCTGCTGTTTCTACCTTAGTTTCTTGTTATTCCGCACCTGAAACCAAGGAGAAAGCCTCTGAACGACTCGTTCGGGTCAACACACGATCCTACAAGTATGAGGGTAGTGAGAAGATGATCAGGAGTAAGAAAGCATTGCTAAAGAAAGAATTTGACTTGTTTACGAGTTTGCCGGGTGAATCTTCAAAGAAGCTGATTGAAAGATATTGTCACTTAGTTCGGTCTATGTTGTTGTTAGAAATTGTCAAAGATCGAGAAGAATGGGTTGATAAATTAGCTGATGCTTTACCTCAGAAAGAATGGGGTACATATTTGATGATCTTGAAAAACACGGGAGAATATGACAATTTGACTATTTCCCAGTTTATTGAAAAGATTAAAGGACAAGATTTGGAACAACAGAAGATAGCTAGAATGAGCACTCCGAGCGGTCAACAAGACATCAAGATGTATTTCAAAGGAAGTGTTCAAGAGGTTGAAACAAGTCCAAAGGTCCAAACTGCTTTTAGTGTAGAAAACTCATCTGGATCAGTCAATCAAAGTCCAAACAGCAGCAGTGGATTTTCATCATATCCAAGTGTTAATCCGAAGAGTTCAACTTCAAGTCATCAGTTCCAAAGCTCAAGCAGCAGTAATGGTCAAGTTTTAAACTGCAACATCACGTTGCATCTTCAGAATGGTCAAAATTTTTCTGAAGAGGTCGCCAAAAGTCACATGTCATTGCTTGCTACAGTGTTAGAATCCTATGAGGGGTTAGTTGCAGGAAGAATAAGAAAAAGGATTACGATCAGATCGATGTAGAAGAGATGGAACTTATGGACATCAAATGGTGTTTAGCTAGCGTTTTGAGGAGAGCTGAAAAATTCAAGATGATTACTGGAAGAAATGATTTCTTGGATGCAAATGTTTCTACTTTAGGTTTTGATAAATCTAAAGTTACTTGTTTTCGATGCAGGGAGAAAGGACATTTCAAAAGAGAATGTACCAATCGAGAAGCAAGTGGAGCAAAGAATCCTTTTGGTGGTAATGATTATTATCGAAAGGCCATATATCAACAAGTTGCTCATCACCCATATTAACAAAAAGAACCACAAACTGCTCATGCTAAAATGATCGAAGAAGCAAATAAGAAAGCTTATTTTGGTATAATTGATCAAGAAGATGAAAAAGTTACAGAAGGCTTTAGCTGGGACAAATATGTTACACCCGATACAAAGCTTGGAGCATTCATTGCACAAATAGTTCAAGAACCAGATTTGATGAAAGAATGGATGAGTGTGTTTGATAACAATGAGAAGAATCAAGATGGAGAATCTGTTTCTTTAGATGATAGTTCAGAAAGTACTCAAGTGTTTGATCAATCATCATCTGATGACAATGATGATGAAGAAGAGACACAAATAAACATTGGAAAATCTATGTTATCTCCTGAAAGTTTTCAATTTTATTTTGCAGATAGATTGGAGAAGCTGAAGGAGAGAAGAGCAGCAAAAGAACTGAAAAAGATGAAATGTGAGAATGTTGCTGAGACAAAGAAGAATGAAAAGTGTGAAGAAGTTAAAGTCGCTGAAAAGTTAGTTGAACTTGAAAAAGTGGTTGAAGTGGAAAAGATAATCGAAGTTGAAAAGATTGTTGAAGTCACCAAACCATGTCTAAGGTGTTTGGAATCCTGCAAACAGTGTGAAGAGAAAGATGAAAAGTTGTGAGAGGTCAACAAGATGAAAGAAAAGTTACTGTTTGATCTCAATTACATGAATGAATCATACAATGTATTAAATAGAACAGTAACTTGTTTACAAAAGACAAATTCTGAAAGAGAGGACACTTTGACTATGATGAATGCTGTGATGATGTCAAAGCAGAAAGCTATAATTTTTTACATTGAAGAAAGTGCAAAGTGGAAGCAAGAGTTGGAAACAGAAAAGATCGAAAATGAAAGGATCAGAAGATTGTTACAACTGTTGCAGGTCTTGAAGCCTTTCAAGATGAGAAGCCGAAAGAGAAAGATACTGGTAAGAAACAGAGTGTCGGTCATAACAAGTGTCCGCCTCCGATCTGGGAAGGTTATTCTCCCAGAAAACCGAATGAGGAGCAAGTTCAAAAAGGCTGTCAATATAAAGTTAAAATCTGAAACAACTGATGAGTTACCAGAAAACATTGATGTCACGTTCACATCGTCTGACACTGATCATGAGTCTGAGTTAATAAAAAAGGTGGTCGATCAGTTGTTGGAAAAAGACGAGGAGTCAGAGTTAAAGTCTGAGTCTGAAAGTTCGAGATCATCATCGGTTGATAGTCCAAAGTCATCGGTTAAACTGGTTTACAATAAAGAATTCATGTTATCAAAATCTAATTTGAATGACGAACCAATCAAAGTGGCATATACTTTGAATGATTCAGACAAATTATATTCTGACGAGGAAGTTCCAATAAGAAGTGTTCAAGTTGATAAGATCAAAAAGGTTTTCAAACTAACAGAAATTAATATTTCTGAAATAAAAGATGTAAATTTTTCTGAAAAAACAAGACCTTACACTTCAAGAGATCAACAAAAAATAAACAAAATATTAAACAAAAAAAAGAATTACAGTTCTGGTTATGGTTATCGAAAGAAACCAATCCATAACGGTAATTTCAAAAGAAAAGGTTTAGGTTTTATTCCACCGAAAAATTATAAAAATGAGAAAACTTATAAACCAAAAACTTTATTTGTTTCAGGATCAAGTTCTGAGGAAGAAGAAAAGAGCTCATTCTGGAAACAATCAAACAGAGAATTCCTTGCAAAGAGGCAAGAAGGAATGAAGAATGGAGCTAATCAGAGAAAGGAGACAAGAACCTGTTATCGGTGTCAAGAACTTGGTCATATTGCCTGGAACTGTCTATTGGCAACCAAAACAAAACAGGAAGTTGTTTCTAAACTGAAAGAAAAAGTTGTTGATAAAACCGAACCACCAACTGAAAAGTTCAAAGTTTTCAAAAACTCAATATATGAAGTTGGTGAATGTTCAAAAAGGTTTTACAAACGAAGGGGGAATCTTGACAACCAAACATGGGTCGTTAAGGAATCTGAGGTGAAATCTGGCGATGAATCTGATTCCATAAAATCAGAGGAGCCACCTGTTGAATCAAAAAGAGAAAACTCAGTACCGCCAATGGATGATGTCAATTTTCCACCATTGCGGGCTGAAAATTTAAGATCAAAGGTTGGAAAGGTTGAAATCTCGAATCAATTCTATTCTGAAAAGAAAGAAATTGATATCGAAAAGGCTTTCAATGGAAATGTGAAAAAGATTTTTGGAAAAATGGTCGAGGGAAAGGCCAAAGGGGTAAAAGAATTTTATAAAGAAAAAAGAAACGTTGAAACCCCGGTTGAAAATGAGAAGGTTACACCCAAAGCTGGTCAGGCTTGGGTGTCTTTATTCTTTACTTGAAAATCCTGACTTGCCGAAGCTCCCAAGTTGGTCATCGTGGAGCAGGAATCGGCATCATTCTTGAAATTGTTTGTTTAAAGTGAACCTACATGTGGTGAAAAAGAGGTTTTTCTTACAAGTGGTTAATCAAGGTCATTAAATCGAACTTGATTTAACCTTCCTAAAAAGTGTTTGAAAACAAAATGATGATCACATCCCCATTTTTACAAGTGGTAAAATCAACAAAACTTATTTTCTGGAAAAACCATTTTGATTAAAACAAACTTAAGTGTTTTGAAATCATAATGGGAAAATAGTTTGTTGTAAGGGGGAGTTCTGATTGTTTATGCCAAGTGGATGGCGAATTGAGGCAATTTACATCAAGTTATCATTTTCTTGTACAGTTTATTTTCAAATTTTCCCAGAAAATCAAACTTGAAACATATTTTGATTTTAGGGGGAGTAAAAATTTTAGAAATTTCAAAAAATTTGAAAAAACCAAAAACATGATAAAACCAGAAAAAGCCAAAAACATTGAAAAATTTCTAAATGAGTTTTGTTGTGAAAAAGAGGAAATGATAGTAAATCAGTGGACTATCACAACATGCTAAAGATTTGGAAAGTCAAAAGTGATAAATGATCTCACTGATGATATGTCAGTAGGTTTTTACTCATTCAGTAAATTGTTGTCGAGATATAAACCTAAATACGAATGCTTACTTATATCGTGGGAAACATCTCTCGGATATATGGGTAACCCCTGAAATCTTATTTGAAAGATTTTCTATTTCTGACATACCAGGTCTCTGTGCGTGGTGATATCTGGGGTATTATACCAGGACTTCTGATTTTGCGGGAGCAATAGCCTAGTCCTCGTATAATACATTGCAAAAGATTTAATTATAAAGCCAACCCTCAGCATAAAAATGGTGAAACATTGAAAAATGTTAATCATGTGCTGTTGAAGAACGGAAGTTCTAACCCGAGCTCTCACGGTCTCGCAATTACCCGTTTATAGATATCATTAGTGTACATTCACCTGTAAGACTGAATATAGAAATCTGGATACGGGAATATATATTCTGAGGTGGTACACGCAAATACGTTTAAGTGCTTAAAACATTAATTCTCGTATCTCGAAACAGTTGAACTTTGTGTAAAAATTTAAGTGGATCAGTATACTGACAATCTATGTGAATCGTTTAGAATTAAAATGTTTAAAGCTTAACGGTGTTGTTGATTTGTCTCATAAACTGATATGATCCTCTTACACAAACTCACAAATATATTGTTTATAAATATTTCTTTACAGCATTTCATAAAATAAAAAATCCAAAAAGATTTTCAGAGTGTTTTAGCACAATTTTTTTTTTTTGAAAAATTCAAAAAGATTTTTGACAACTGATGTTGAAAAGCTGATTTTCAAAATTCCAAGTCTAAACATGATGAGCATTTCGTGGGGGGAGTCTGTGTTTAAAATAAATAAAAAATGAATGATTTGCCTACAAGTGGTCATCAAAATTTTTAAATGATAAATCATTCTGGAAAGTTCCTGTGAATGAATGATAAATTTGTCAAATTTTAAATTTGTGAAATTTATTTTGAGGTAGAGTTGTATGGAGGTTTTCATGGTTAAACCTGAGCAGAGTGGAAGCCAGGACTCGATTCTTGAACGAGAGCCAAGTTCTGATCCTGAAACCGAAGATCATGCTAGTTGCAGATGCTGATGAATGTAAGGAATCAAGAGATCTGATCAAGAGAATGTAAGAGTCAGATTGAGATCCTGGTAAAGAGAAGAAGAAAGAAGACTGAGGATGTTTTACATTGTCAGATACTTCAGAAAGATCAAAAGACTGATAATGACTAAAGACGTTGAAGACTCGACACTGAAGACTTCGTCAACATCCGAGGGGGAGTCTATTGGTGCATATGTCTGTCGACTTCGTCTTGTATCGAGTCTTAAACTAGATTGTATAGATCAGGGCACGTTATACGAGAATACTGTCAAATATGGGTTAGAAGGTGATTTTCGCACGAAATGACAGATTGTCATTTCGCACGAAATAGTCATTTCGTGTGAAATTGATTTCGTTTGAACAATTCCGTGCGAAATCACCCTGCCTATAAATAGGTGCCTTGCTATTTCGTTTGTTAGGTTACGATTCCAGAGCCGAAGTGCTGCTGAAGTGTCTACCTGCTGTAAAACTTTGTCAAATCAATCAAATAGACAATTAAAGTGAATATCTAGCTGTTTCGAACTCAATATGTTAGTTTCCGCCTCTCGTATTGAGAAGAACGCCTCTGAACGACTCGTTTCGGTCATGAAAACGATCCTACAAAAGGATGATAACACATTTCGAAAAGGTAGGTAATACTGAACCAATCATTAGATATATAAAACAAAATAATAAGCAAGTATATGACATATTGACATGTAGAACAACAGTTACTATAACAGAGAAGCAGATAAAGAAAAATTTGCAACTTGTAAGTTGCAGCCAAGTTTGTCATTACAATATTACATGATCACATCATTTTTAACAGAAAGTTTCTCATGACGTGTGTTAACCTGATATACAACTACAAAATTATCAACCCTTCTAAGGCCACATCAATGTCATGGATCATTACATTTTCCCATATCAGAATTTGCGCCTCCTTTTTATCCTTGTTGATTGCAGTTTGCTTCTTTTTCCATGCGTCACAAATTAATCATTTCAGTTTGACCTGAATCACATTGATAAACTCACCTTTAAACCACTTAAGTTGCGTCCTAGTATCACATAACAATTTTCAGCTCTTGATAAGTTCTTCCTTCAGTTGGTCTGATCTTAATCAAACTAACCACTTCACTTTTAACCACACAGGTTCTATTGAGTCAACCGTTCGGGTTCGTTTAGAGCACTAAAGTTCTTACGAAGTTCTTCTGATCGCTTATCACATGTTAATCAGTCTCTTGCTTAGGCCCACACATGTGTTGGGTTGATTCACTCGAATCAAAATCATGATGGAGGCTCAGATGACAGCCAAGTCATCATCATAGCCTTAAAGACCCAAACAACAATCATAGTTACAATCTTAAATAGAAGAAACTTTATAATCACAGTGTCAACATAATCTGGCCCATGGATATCTCCGATTAGCTAATAACCATCATCATTTTAGATTTTATTATCATTGGCACGACCCTAAACCCTAATAACAGGCTTAGATTTTATCTTCACAGCCACTAACAATGGGAGGTCTCAAAACCATGATGGAGGCTCAGATGACTGTCAGTCATCATCACAACCCTAATGACCCAAAAAACAATCATTGTTACAATCTGAAATAGAAGGAACTCATAATCACAATGACACGAACAAAATCGGGACCATGGTAAAACGCTGAGATATAGAATAGATAACCAGTTACCACCGACGATGGTAAAACCATTGCCGACTACTGTCGGTCTGAACAACAAAACTGAGACGGCGGCAGATTACCGGTCACCTCCGCATCTGAAAACCCTAAAGCATTTGATAACCAAATCCGCTAAGGGTTTCTGATGACGAATCCTTTGGGGCCTATAAAAAACAAATCGAAAGAAATGGAGACCGCCACAACAGAGATCGACGAACATCACAACCAAACGACCGACGACTGACTGGTCAGACGGTATAACATGGCGGAGGCGGCGGAGCCGTTTAAACAGCCCCGTCAGCCACACTATCTATCTATCTATCTCTCTCTCTCTCTCTCTCTTCTCATTCTCCTGAATTGTAACCAGAGGGTTTTCATGAGAGAGAGGAAAACCTGATGACCTGGTTGGAGGGGGGAAGCAGGCGGTGGAGGAGAACTTGTATCCTGATTTAATTAGGAGGTTGTGGAAAGAAAGGGGTTGTTTATTACAATGCTCCACAGTGATAATAAAACATATAAGTGAATAACGTGGCATCATTAAAACAAATGTGATGATGAATCATCACATAATCACTATTCATTTCCCTCACTAACAATCATATATTAATAAGAAACTCTCTAAGGATAATGCTCATGTGTTAATCCAAGGAAATCCTTTTCAAATGAACAGCCTAACTTCTAAAACCATTAAAAGGATGTAAAAAATTTCAAAAACACAAAAAGAGGTTCCTGAGCAGAATTTCGCAGCTACCACTGCTCCTCGGGTATCTGCTGTGGAGCCCACTACTCAAGGTGATCACAGCAGCAAAACCACTGCTATGAAACCCACACCTACAACCACCAAAAGACCAAAACAGAAAAAATCTCAAAAGCCCCCTAAACCCAAAACAAAGGTAACTCTGGAAGATGAGATCACAGAGATTATACCAGTGACAACACCAAAGTCACCAAAGTCACAAATAACCACTACTGCTACTTCCTCATAGTAGTTGGTTGAAAGATCTCAACCTGAGCCTCAAACTCCTCCTGCTTCTTCTCAAAAAGAACAGGTTGTAAGAACAGGGACACCAAATTATGATGCTCTGGAATCACTTGATTCCATCATCCACAGCCCACTGCCCGGGGCAAATTCTCTTTCCACTCCTGCGCTCACTGCACAAATTCCACCTACCATATTACATCTGTTGGATGCAGTTGATTTAGCCCAGACATAAATTAGTTTTTCTCAATCACCTATCACTGAGAATATGCCACGGAAAGTGACTGAGTCTGGTGTTTCAATCTCTGTTAACCACCAAT
The DNA here is from genome assembly GCF_002127325.2 of Helianthus annuus. Lineage (NCBI taxonomy): Eukaryota > Viridiplantae > Streptophyta > Magnoliopsida > Asterales > Asteraceae > Helianthus > Helianthus annuus. Next base: position 27,371,039 of record NC_035436.2, read on the forward strand.
AGTTGAGGAGGATACACTGCAGGAAGTACAAGTACTTCCTGTCAGTAGTTCAAGTGGAGCAGCTACAACAAGTGTTGAACCCACTAGTTTACACTTGGACATTAGTTTCATAAGTGAGACTCCCTTGAAGGCAATTTCTTCTTGGATAACCAGGGTGTTTCTAGCTTTCACTAGTTCACTTAAACTGGTCACCCCTACTGAAGGAAGAAGTCCCCAGTACCAAGAAAAAAGGGCATCAGTGGATGACTTTTGGGATACTTTCCCTAAGTCAACTGATGATACAACCACTGCCAGTGGGAAATCAGATGATCCCATTAACTTGGGTGATGGTTTAATGTACAAGGAATTGACGGAGAGTTTTGACAAATTGGACACATATGTTATAGACATTAAGTCTATGATGCAACAGTTGTTACAGGCACAAAAGGCAACACCCAGTACTACACCAGCTGCAACATCTGCTCCATCATCTGCTACTACTCCCACTGAGCTTTGGAGTCTATTTCAAGCTCTGCCTCATCAACAAAGAGAAGATGCTGATCAGCAACATGAAGTTCAAGTTCAAAAGATTAGAAATTTAATGGAAGCAAGGTTTAAAGATACACAAGCAGACATCAAGGCAATCAAGGCCCATCTGTTGCAAACCACTGGCACTGCCCCTCCTACCATAATTTTTGTTGATAATCCTCCACCGAATGATGCCAAAAAGGGGGAGAAAATCAGGCAGTTAAAGAAAAATGGATATGAAGATGGTCTGTACATTGTACCAGATAATTCTAGTATGCTTGCAGACATCCCTAAGCCAGATGGTTCCAAAAAGGTTGATGTAAGCTTAAATGCTATTGCTGATGCAAAAGCAAGGCTGAAAAAGGATATGGAGGCAAAGGGTAAATCAAAGTTTGAGCAGGACAAGAAAGTTTATATGGAGATGGAAGTACAGGGTGTTTTCTGAGCCCAAGAATGAAGAAAGTCCTAAGCCTAAAAGAAAACAGACCACTAGAAAAGTGAGGCAACCCAAATCCATACCTTCTAGACTCACAAAACACACTCCCCAAACCCCTAGAAACTCCTCACATCTAACCTCCAAACCAACAGATGTTAAAACACATGTTGTATCAATAGCTGTTGGTACTTCAGTGGTTTCAATAGCTGTTACCCAAATAACTGCCACCACAACTTCAACACACACTCAATCCACTGCCTTACCAAAATCATATCACCACCAAAAACATCCTCATTACCACCAACACCACCTGCCAAAAAGCAGAAGATATCAGGTGACACATTATCTGTTGTAATGACAACAGTGGTTGAAACACCTGTAGTTTCAACAGCTGTTAGTCAGCCATCTACCACTCAAATCACCACTACTCAACCCACCAAAACACCACCAACCTCTCCTAAACCTAAAAGGATAAGGATAACTTTGAATGATGAACCTTCACCACCTCCAAGATCCTCACAACCACTAACCCTTGTTACCATTCCAAACCCTGTTCCACTTTCTTCAGCACAAGTTCAAAATCCAAACACTGCCATTACTCCTGCAGGAGTCCAGTATCCTTTAGAGCTTATAGCAGTTAGAGAGGAGATCAAATCCTTCTACTCTGAAGATGACCCTGCTAAAAGTAACCTACCATCTCTTCAAGGATATCCTAGGCCTAATAACATAGAAGAATATTTGAAGTTAAAGACTCAACAAGCAGAGGATATCTCTAAAGAAATTCACAAGGAAAATCTGACAAGGAGATTCAAAGATACTATCAATACCTGCTCACTCAGGTCAGTACTCTGGAAAGGTTTTCAAAAGATCTTTGTCAGAAGTTATCAGAAAGAGATGATGTAAGCCTGAGAAAAGATTACATTGAACACATTATGGCATTCAAGAAATATAAGGGAGACAAGGCTCAATATAAAGAATGGACCCTTGGTGAGCTCAAAGAGGAGTTAGAAATAATTGAAAAGATGAACAAAGACAAAATAAAACACACTCCTCCTGTTTGGTCAAGGTACAAGAAAAATGTACCAGAAAGAACTTTAAAGCTGAAGAGAATGAATGTGGAGCTAATCACAACTGATTTTGGGTCAAGGAATCAGGTCACAAGATGGTTAGAAGATAAAGTCATGGCCAGTTACAAAAAGTTGGAAGAATTGAGAAAGAAAAATCCAAATGTTCCACAAAAGCCTGACTATCCTGAAGCAGTGGTTCTAGTTAAACCACAAAAGCTATAAATAAGGAGATCCACTGCTCCACCTGCTGCTATCCTTTACCAAAGAAGGACACAAAAGCAGATGGATAAAGAAAAAGAAGCAGATAAGGCACAAGGGGATTACATTATAAAAATGGTCTTTCAATAGATGATAGCAGAAAATCCTGAATTGGCAAAAACCTCAGACACTGCTCAACCAGTCATCACCAGGCCACAATCTCCAAACTCATCAGTAATAAAAACTCTCCCAAAAAACCCACTAGATTCAAAAATACTAAAGTGGAAATCTGACAAACAGACCCACGTATTGACTTTGCTCAAATCCAGTGGTGAGGTGAAGAACATATCAAGGGAACAAGCACTGGGCCTGGGTGTTGAAGATTTGCAAGATCTCCTTGATCTTACACTATGAAGGGATGAGGATGATAAAGATTCCTTGAACTTTGAACTACAATTCAAAGGGCAAGTCAGGGAACTATTGATGAGGCAATAAAAATCCACAATAATGAAGGGTTTTGCCATCATTTGTTAAAGGGGAAGATTGTTGGGATTGAACCCTATCAAAGGAATAGTCGATTAAAGCCAAAACTGGATCAGATCAGTGGATTCAGAATAAGAAGATGTTTGTATTCATTCTTTCCCCTTGGAAGTGGCCCTAACAACTGATGTCCTCTATCTACTGTCCGTCTACAACAACTGGTGATCATTCAACATCTGATGAAGTTCTAAGACTGTTGAAGGAAAGCACTGATGCTCAATCTACTGTCATGTTTCAAGTACTGCTGAGGAAGACAAAGCACTGCTAGGAGTATAACAGTGGAATTGGAAGCAGTAGTTTAGTCAATCTCATTTTTGTATTGTAATCAGTAGTTTGTATTAGCAGTAGTTATATTAGATCAGTAGTTACAGGTTGTTAGGAGGTTAGATGTCACTTTCATGGTGACGTCAGCAAAGATGCCACAATGGTTTGCTTTGTACTATAAATAGAACAGCACCCTGTACTGTTCTATTCGCTCTTTTATCACAAGTCTTCCTGTACGAACAAATTGTGTGAGCTCAGGCTGAGGTAGAGATTGTAATACATGAATGCAATTATAAAAGAAGATTGAAATAAATTTAATCATTCGGTTTAATGATAAACATGTTTGCTTGAAAGCAATTCTCCTGTTTGATTGTGTGTGAAAGTTTATTTCCATTTTAATTCCGCTGCAATTACTCTTTCATCTTCTTAATTCTCAAACAAAACACAATCATAAGAAACTCAGATCCTAACAAACTTTTATAGCAACTTTCTTTAATCCTTCAGTGCTCCATAGCTGGCTTCTAATAGCTTTCACATCAAGTTACCTGAAATGTGTTTTAAAAATATTTTTATCAGCAAGAAATATCGGCGAGTACATTCCAATTTAATAAAATAAGCTCTTATAACTTTGCAATATTAAGAGCGATTACAATGTTTATATCTACTCAATTACTTGTTCAGTACTTGTCACTCGACGGATCTGTGACTATGGTCGTATCACACATTGGATACCCGTGCCCAATTATGAAGGTTATCAAGTACTATATACAAACCGCATAATATTGGCAGCAATTGTAGAATACAAAGGCTTAATCACGGTAATTATAACTGATAAACATTTAGGGTTTTGTAAAACATTTGAAATAATGGTATCACAAAATGTGACAAAAGGAGAATGACTCACTTTGTAGACTTATGTATTTCTACAGCTTCCTGTTTATTTTTTCCTGATTATTTTTTATTAAAAACATACAATGCACACGTGTTAGTAAAATAACCTAAGTCACTTTAGCCATACAACACGAGACAGAACCCCAACAAACTTAGTCAGGCAGAGCTTCGACATGCGTTGGTGGGTCCTAAATCAATCGGGTAGGGTAACAAATTAGTGATCGGGGGTTAAAATACTTACAACGGGGCAGAGCTTCGTATTTTAGGGGGTATAATACCGAGCTATTTTTGGTTATAATATAGACTAAGAGAGAAAAGAGATGAACGATTTGTAAAAGCTGAACTGAAGCTCCTTTTATAGTTGAATCAGAGCTCCCTCACGCCCCGCGAGGTCATCTTAGCTACGACTAGGGTTTCCGTGTGGCTAATCTAAGATTGACACGTGTTTGGACACGTGGCGCTTTGGGTGTCCGGCAAACAATGGGCTGCCGCGCCCCGCGAGACACAAGGGTGTGTCTGTCGCGGCCCGCAAGCAACACAAAATAATTATTTTATTTGTTGTTTAATGAAATTAGGGTTAAACGGGTTTGGTTGCGTATATAGATCAAATTAGGTGTTTTCGAGGGTTGTTATATCCTCCCCACCTTGTTTTTAATCTCGTCCTCGAGATTTACTGGAATAGGTGTGGATACTTCTGTTGCGTTTCTTAGTCTAACTTCCACGTATATTCTGGTCCTCTCTTTGAATCCCATTTTACTTTGACCAGAACTAATATCTTGTGTTTGAGATTCTTGATCGTTTTATCTTCAATCTGAAGTGGTTTCTCTACAAACTTAAGTTTCTCATTTACCTCTATATCTTGAAGAGGTATTACTATTGATTCATCTGCTAAGTACTTTTTGAGGTTACATACATGAAATACATCATGTATTCTTGCCATCTCCTCTGGCAATTGTAGCCGATAAGCTACTACTGGTCCTATTCTTTTGATTATCTTAAAAGGTCCAACATACGTTGGGCTTAGCTTTCCTCTTTTAATGAATCTGACAACGCCTTTCCATGGAGAAACTTTTAACAATACCTTGTCTCCAACTTGAAATTCCAACGGTTTTCTTCTGTTATCAGCATAACTCTTTTGACGATCTCGTGCTACTTTCAGTCTTTCCTTGACTTGAATAATTTTGTCGGTTGTCTCTTGCACAATTTCTGGTCCAGATAGTTGCTTTTCTCCAATTTCTGCCCAACATACTAGGGTTCGACATTTTCATCCATAGAGGGCTTCAAATGGTGCAACATTGATGCTGGTATGATAACTGTTGTTGTAAGAAAATTCTATGAGAGGTAAGTGATCATCCCAATTTCCACCAAAATCAATTACACAGGCTCTAAGCATATCTTCCATTGTCTGAATTGTCCTTTCACTTTGTCCATCCGTTTGAGGATGATAAATTGTGCTTAGATTTAATCTAGTTCCCATTGCTTTTTGGTAACTTGTCCAAAAATGAGAAGTAAAACGGTTGTCTCTATCAGATACAATAGATAAATGAATTCCATGCAATGAAACTATTTCATTTACATATAACTTGGCTAATTGTTCCATACTGAAAGTTTCCTTCATTGGTAAGAAAAGAGCAAATTTGGTTAATCTGTCTACAATCACCCAGATTGTATCATTACCTTTTCCTGTCTTGGGTAATTTGGTAACAATATCCATTGTTATTAATTCCCATTTCCAGATTGGCATCTCCAATTGGTGTAGTAATTCTGAAGGTTTCTGATGTTCAGCTTTAAACTAGGAATATGTTAAACATTTATCAACATAATTTGGTATATCCTTTTTCATTCCTATCCACTAGAAATTCTTTCTTAAGTCTTGATACATTTTATCACTACCAGGATGTATCGTATGCTTAGACTTATGGGCTTCTTCTAGAATTCGGTTTCGTAGGTTTCCTTGAATAGGTATCCAGATTCGTTTCTTACGGAATCTCCAAATTGCATCTGCTCCTTTTTCTAATTCCTTAATCATTCCTTTCAAATCTCTAGCATCGTCCTTGATTGTGGTTTCCTATATCTTTCTAATTTGCTCATTTAAATCTATATGCAGATCTAATCTGAGAGAGCGTACTCGTTTTGGCTTTTCATGATACTTTTGACTTAAAGCATCAGCTGCTACGTTAGGTTTTCCTACTTGATACTGTATATCACAATCATAATCACTAAGAATTTCCATCCAACGTCTTTGCCTCATATTTAATTCCTTTTGTCCGAAGACATATCTTAAACTCTTATGATTCGTGAAAATAACAAACTTACTACCATAAAGATAATGTCTCCAAATCTTAAGGACAAAAATTATGGCTCCTAACTCTAGATCATGGGTTGTATAATTCTCTTCATGCTTCTTAAGTTGTCTACAGGCATACGAAATTAACTTTTGACGTTGCGTCAACACACATCCACATCCTAACTTAGACGCATCACAATAGACTACAAAGTCTTCAGTTCCTTTAGGCAATGCGAGCAATGGTGCATTGGTTAATCTATGTTTTAAAATCCTAAATGCTTCCTCTTGTTTTGGTCCCCATTCAAACTTAACTGATTTGCAAGTCAGTTTGGTTAATGGAATGGCTATTCTAGAGAAGTCTTGAATAAAACGTTTATAATATCCTGCCAATCCAAGAAAACTTCTTACTTCTGTTGGTGACTCAGGGACTTTCCATTTTGAAATCGCCTCCATCTTTGTGGGATCCACATGAATTCCTTCATGATTAACCAAGTGTCCAAGGAATTGCACTTCTTGCAACCCGAATTCGCATTTAGAGATTTTAGCATAAAGCTTTTCTATCCTAAACAATGTCAGAAATGTATGCAAATGCTCCGCATGTTCCTCCTTACTCTTAGAGTAAATTCGAATATCATCTATAAAGATAATTATGAATTTATCCAGGTATGGTTTACATATTTTATTCATCATGTCCATAAAGGCAGTTGGGGCATTGGTTAACCCAAATGGCATGACTGCAAATTCATAATGACCGTACCTTGTTCTGAAAGCAGTTTTAGTAATGTCCTCTTCCTATAATTTTAATTGATGATATCCTGAGCGTAAATCGATCTTAGAAAAGAATCGAGCTCCTTGAAGTTGATCGAACAAGTCATCGATTCTCGGTAGTGGATACCAATTTTTAATCGTAGCCTTATTCAGTTCCGGGAAATCAACGCACATGCGCGTCGATCCATCTTTCTTCTTGACAAATAACACCGGTGCTCCCCACGGTGATGAACTAGGTTGTATGAAACCTTTCTCTAGTAATTTATCAAGCTGTTTCTTCAATTCCTGCATCTCCGTTGATGCTAGTCGATAAGGTGCTTTGCAAATCGGTGTCGTTCCTGGTATTAGGTGAATTCTAAATTGAACCTCTCGATCTGTCGGTAATCCAGGTAACTCTTCTGAAAAGATGCCTGAGAATTTAGAAACTACAGGAATATCTTTTAATTCTTTTCCTTTGGTGTTAATGATTACTGAAATCATATACACCATTCCTCCTTTCCTTGCATAACTTGCAGCTTTCATCACATAGATGAACTTTGTGGTTTTCGTTGGCTTGTCTCCTTTAATTGTGATCTTTTCACCATCTGGTGTACTTACTTGTACCGACTTTTGATCACATAAAATACTGGCATGATTGGCTACCAACCAATGCATTCCTAACCCGATATCGAATCCGGCAAGATCCATTGGAAAAAGGTTAGCAATAAGGTTATGGTTTAGAATTTCTATCCTTGCTCCCTATAGGATTTCGCTTATCTTGATGGAATCTCCATTTTCCGTCTCCACCAGACAGTCTTGTTGAAGTTTAGTTAATGGTTGATTGAGAAGTTTGCAGAAAGAAGTATTGATAAAACTTTGGTTTGCAATGGAATCAAATAATACTTTAGCTTATACATCATTAACTAAAAACATACCGGCATGCACATCCTGAATCATCTTGGCTTCTTCAGTTGACAAAACGAACGCTCTGGCATTTTTCTTGGGTCCTTCGGTTGCCTTAGCCTTGTTGGTTGTCGTTAGAGCTACTTTCGGACAGTTTGGTTTGATATGACCAGCTTCTCCACAATTGTAACATATTCTGGCACTAGCTTTCTTCCTACAATCTTCTTCCTTATGTGCTGGGAACTTGCAATAGTTGCAGGACACAGCACACCATCCTGAGTGCTCCTTTTTGCAAAACTTGTAGTAGGATGCAGAGGAAGAACCTGTTCCTTTTCCTCGATAGGAGTTACCGTAACGTAGTTCCTGGGTAATTTTTTGAGCTAGGTTCTTTTTCTGGTTTTCCTCTTGCGTACGTACCAATTCATCTATCAAAGTGTTAGCAAGTTCTACTACTTCTTCTATGGTTTGTGGTCTAGCTGCCTTGATTACATGTCTAATCTCACTGATTAATCCCTAGATGTAACGGGAGATTAATACTGGTTCTGGTGAGCCTAGGGTTGGTACTATCCTTGCATATTCAAAGAATATGGTAGTGTATTCCCTGCAATCTACCCCCACTCATTCTATGATTTAGGAACTTATTGGCAATCTGCTCTTTTTCATTAGGAGGACAGAACTTCCTTTCGACTATCTCCTTAAAGTCGGTCCATTCCATGTTATATACCCTGTCACTTCCTCTAGACTGGAGAATGGTATTCCACCACTCTAAGGCTGCATTTTTAAAGAGATTAAAAGCAAACATGATCTTATCTTCATCTGCACATTTACTTATTTTTAAAATTGCTTCTGTCTTTTCTATCCAACGCAAGGCTGAAATGGCTCCTTCATTGCCTGAGAATTCTATCAATTTACAAGCTAAGAATTCTTTATAAGAACAACCATATGAGATGGTCCTTCTTCTTCTTTTTGGAATTGGAGCTTGGATAAGTGGTCCGTGATTTCCATTCACGTTGTGACTTGGCTCAGTAGGTGCATGTTTACTTCCAATTAAAGAATTATTTTCTTCCTTTTTAATAGTGTTGATAATATATGGCATAGCATCTATGATTCCTTGGGCTACTATGTATTTGATAGAACTTTTATCCACTTGGTTGTCGTTATTATTGTTATTCTGTATTTCGTGATTTACTTCGTTCGACATCTGAATTGTAAACATTTATCAGGTATTAATATCACAGAATTTAGACAAACAAATACTCAAGCATATTTAACGAAAAACATCGATCATTGCGACTTACTCTTTTCATAGACATATATTCATCCATTACAACTATAACTAGAATTCAAACACTATTAACTATGCATTGATATATTTATATAGTTGATATATATTAGTTTATATCTTGATTTTTTTGTCAAAGTACAAAATACACACACACACACACACACACACATATATATATTAGGCAGCTGGTTGTTTCTAGTATAGAATCTCGTTCTTGTCATACTTCCTGACGAGTTTCTCTCCAATTTGGCGGATTCTATTTCCTTCTTCGACCAACTATTCACCGTACTGGCGAAGTTCTGCCACGTTCTCATGGCTCATTGGTGGCATCGGGGTTGGCACTGGTTCAGGGTAACGTGGTATTGGTTCTCCATAAGGATATGGGTTATTTAATATTTCCTGAATTGACCGATTGTCATCCCAACACGGATCTTGATCTAAAGTGTTCGGTGCTGGAATTCTAGGTATCTCATTTGGATCAAATGTTGGGATTGGGAGTTGGTTTTCCTGGTTCTGTTCTAGCTCCATGGGTTGGTTAAGGAATAATGGTAGAAGTTGTGGGTCTGCTACTTGGTTGAGATTAAAATTTCCTACATTTCCAAAAATGTGAATGTCAACTAATTGCCTATCCAATTCTTCTTCCCATAAGGGTCTAGCCTCTGGATTCTGGGTATTTCTCTCTCAATTCACTATTCTTTGTAGGATCATTTTCACGACCAAACGAGTCGTTCAGAGGTGTTCTTGTCAATAGGAGAGGCGGAAACTAACGTATCAACTTCGAATAAGCTTGATTTACACTTTAATTGTCTATCTAATTGATTTGACAAAGTTTTACAGCGAGTAGACACTTCAGCAGCACTTCGGCTCTGGAATCGGAAAGTTACAAACGAAATGGCAACATGGGTATATATAGGGAAAGTATTTCATACGAAATGATCAGGTTTCATTTCGTGCGAAATAGACAAAGTCTATTTCGTACGAAATGGCCTAAAACCTCATTTCGTACGAAATGGCCTAAATATCATTTCGTGCGAAATGACTTCTCAACCTACAAAAACCTGTTTTCTCGTACATTGTGCCCTGATCTATACAATCTAGTAGAAGACTCGATACAAGACGAAGTCGACAGACATATGCACCAACAAACTCCCCTTGGATGTTGACGAAGTCTTCAGTGTCGAGTCTTCAACGTCTAAAGTCTTTATCAGTCTTTCTGCTCTCTCTAAAGTATCTGATAGTGTAAAGCATCCTCAATCTTCTCGTTTCTTCTCACTTTCTTTTCAAGATCTCAATCCTGACATTCTAACATTCAAACTCCCCCTTGAATGTTGATCCATAATCTGAAACTGGCTCTTGCCAAAACTGTTTCCTGCACAATTCTCTACCTCAAAATAAATTTCACAATTTTAACAATTTGACAAATTTATTAATCACTTGCAAGAATCCTTCAAAATGACTTAACATTTAAAATCTTTGATAACCACTTGTAGGCAAAACATTCAAATCTTTTCTCATTTTAAAACATACTCCCCTTCACCTGATGTTCATCATGTTTAGCACTTGAAATTTTGAAAATCAGCTTTCCAGCATCAGTTGTCAAAAATCTTTTTGGATTTTTCAAAAATTTATGCTAAAACACTCCGAAAATCGTTTTGGATTGTTGATTTTATTGAAATGCTTTAAAGAAGTATTTACATACAATATTTTTGTGAGTTTGTGTAAGAGGATCATATCAGTTTATGAGCCAAATCACTAACACCATTAAGCTTTAGACATATTAAGTTCTAAATGATTCACTTATATTGTCAGTATACTGATCCACTTAAATTTTCACGCAAAGTTCAATTGTTTCGAGATACGAGATTAGTGTTTTAAGGACTTAAACTTATTCGCGTGTACCACCTCAGAATATACTCCCGTATCCAGATTTCTATATTCAGTCTTACAGGTGAATGTACACTAATGATATCTGTAAACGGGTAATGCGAGACCATGAGAGCTCAGGTTAGAACTTTCGTTCAGACAAAGAGACGATGGCTCGTCTTTCGGTGTGTCCCATTTGGGGATCTTTTTTCAACAGCACATGATTAGAATTTTGCAATGTTTCATCATTTTTTATGCTGAGGACTGGCTTTAAGATTAAAGCTTATGCAAAGTATTATATGAGGACAAGGCTATTGCTCCTGCAAAATCAGAAGTCCAGGTATAATACCCCAGATATCACCACGCACAAAGACCTCGTATGTCAGAAATAGAGAATTCTTCAAACAAGATTTCGGGGGTTACCCATATATCCGAGAGATGTTCCCCACGAGATAAGTAAGAATTCGTATTTAGGTTTATATCTCAAAAACAATTTACTGAATGAGTAAAAACCTACTGACATATCATTAGTGAGATCATTTATCACTTTTTGTCTTTACAATTCTTTAGTGTGCTGTGAGAGTCCACTGATGTACTATCATTTCCTCTTTTTCACAACAAAACTCGTTTTTGAATTTTTCAATATTTTTGGCTTTTTTCTGATTTTATCATTTTATCATTTTTTTTTTTGGATTTTTCAAATTTTCGAAATTTCTAAAAAAATTTACTCCCCCTAAAATCAAAATATGTTTCAATTTTGATTTTCAAGAAAAATTTGAAAACAAATTGTACAAGAAGACTGACAACTGTTGTTTCAAGCAATTCACAACAATTCTTTTGGCATAAACAATCATAACTCCCCCTAACAACAAACTATTTTCCCATTATGATTTCAAAACACTTAAGTTTGTTTTAATCAAAATGGTTTTTCCAGAAAATAAGTTTTGTTGATTTCATAAACCACTTGTAAGATAGGGGATAAACTCATCACCTTGTTTCTTTTTCAACCATTTGTTCGAAAGTTAAATCAAGTAAAACTTAATGTCCTTGATAAAACATTTCTCAAGAAAGATGTTGATTCCTACTCCACACTTACCAACCTGGGAGTTCCGGCAAGTCAGATTTTTACATATGAAATACTGACATCCAACGCCTGACCAAACTTGGATGTGACCTTCTTATTTTCAACCGGGGTTACAACGTTTCTTTTTTCTTCATAAAAATCTTTCACCCCTTTGGCCTTTCCCTCAACCATTTTTCCAAAAATCTTTTTAACTTTCCCATTGAATGCTTTCTCGACATCAAATTCTTTCTTTTCAGAAAAGAATTGATTCAAGATTTCAACTTTCCCAACTTTTTGTTTAAAATTTTCAGTCCTCAATGGTGGAAAGTTAACTTCATCCATTAAAGGAACTGAGTTTTCTTCTTTTGTTACAACTTGTGGCTCCTCTGATTTTGTGGAATCAGATTCATCGCCAAATCATCTGATTTCTTAACAACCCATGTTTGGTTGTTAGAATTCACCTTCCTTCTGTAAAACCTTTTCGAACACTCACGAACTTCAAATTTTGAATTTTTAAACACTTTAAACTGTTCAGTTGGTGGTTCGGTCTTATAAACAATCTTTTCTTTGAGTTTGTAAGAGACTCCCTGTTTGGTTTTTGTTGCCTTGGGACAGTTCCAGGCAACGTGACCAACTTCTTGACATATGTAACAGGTTCTGGTCTCCCTCTTATGATTAGCACCATTCTTCATTCCTTCTTGCCTTTTCGCAAGAAATTCTTTGTTCGATTGCTTCCAAAATGAGCTTTTTGCTTCTTCTTCCGAACTTGATCCTGAAACAAATCTAGTTTTTGGTTTATAAATCTTTTCATTTTTATGATTTTTCGGTGGAACAAAACCTAAACCTTTCCTTTTGAAATTACCGTTATGGTTTGTTTTCTTTTGAAAACCAAAACCAGAACTGTAACCCTTTTTCTTGTTCAATATTTGTTGATCTCTTGAAGTGTGTTTTTTAGGTTTTTCATTAAGATTTACAACTTTTATTTCAGAAATATTAATTTCTGTTAGTTTGAAAACCTTTTTGATCTTTTCATTTTGAACACTTCTTATTGGAAATTCCTCATCAGAATATAATGTGTCTGAATCATTCAAAGTATATGCTACTTTGATTGTTTCGTCATTCAAATTAGATTTGATAACAAGAATTCTTTATTGTATACCCGTTTAACCGACGACTTCGGACTGTCAACTGATAAACTCGAACTCTTGGATTCAGACTTTGACTCTAACTCCTCATCTCTATCCAACACCTGATCGACCACCTTTTTTATTAACTCAGACTCATGATCAGTGTCAGACGATGTGAACGTGACGTCAATGTTTTCTGGTAACTCATCTATTGTTTCGGATTTTAACTTTATATTGACAGCCTTTTTGACTTGCTCCTCATTCGGTTTTCTAGGAGAATAACCTTCCCAGATCGGAGGCGGACACTTGTTATAATTTGCACTTTGTTTCTTACCAGTATCATTTTCTTCTTTCTTCTTATCTTGAAAAGCTTCAAAACCTGCAACAGTTGGATAAATTCGATCAATCAAATAATCAGAACTAGAATAACTTTGTAACAACCGTCTGATTCTTTCATTTTCTATCTTTTCAGTTTCCAACTCTTGCTTCAGCTTTGCACATCCCTAAATGTAATGATTGATAGCCTTTTGCTTTGACATCATCACTGCATTCATCATTGTTAAAGCGTCTTCTCTTTCAGAGTTTGTTTTTTGAAAATCATTTACTGTTCTATTAAACACATCATATGATTCTTTCACATAATTGACATCAAACAGTAATTTTTCTTTCATCTTTTCAAGCTCACTCAACTTCTCATCTTTCTCTTCACACTTCTTGCAAGATTCCAAACATCTTAAACATGGTTTGAAGACTTCAACAATCTTTTCAACTTCAATTATCTTTTCAACTTCACCCACTTTCTCAGCTTCAATCACCTTCTCAGAAACTTTAACTTCTTCATTTTGTTCAGATTTCTCTTTTTGAGCAACACTCTCACATTTCATCTTTTTCTGTTCTTTTGCTGCACGTCTCTCCTTCAGCTTCTCCAATCTATCTGCAAAATAAAATTCAAAACTTTCAGGAGATAATAGAGATTTTCCAATGTTTATTTATGTTTCTTCTTCATCATCACTATTATCAGACGATGATTGATCAAAGACTGTTGTATTTTCTGAACTATCATCTGAAGAAACAAACTCTTCCTCTTGGCTTTTCTCATCACTGGCAATCACTTCCATCCATTCCGTCATCAAATCAGGCTCTTGAACTATTTGTGTAGTGGGAGCTACAACTTTTGAAACAGGCGGAACGTATTTATCCCAGCTAAAACCTTCCGCCACTTTCTCATCATCTTGATCTATTATACCATAATAAGCTCTCTTTGTTGACGCTTCGATCGCCTTCTTCTTTCCATCTTCAATAATATTTGATGATAATGGGTGTTGAGCAACTTGTTGATATATGGCTTTCCGGTAATAGTCATTATTCCTGAACGGATTCTGAGCTCCACCAGCTTCTCGATTGGTACATTCCCTTTTGAAATGTCCTTTTTCCCTGCATCGAAAACAAGTAACTTTAGATTTATCAAAACCCAAAGTAGAAACATTAGCATCCCTGAAATCATCTCTTCCTGTAATCATCTTAAATTTTTCAGCTCTCCTCAAAACACTAGCTAAACACCATTTAATGTCCATAAGCTCCATTTCTTCTGCATCGATCTGATCGTAATCCTCTTTCATCAGCATAGGATTTCCGAAACTTCCAGCAACCACTCCTTCATATGATTCTAACACTGTAGCAAGTAATGACATGTGACCTTTAGCGACCTCTTCAGAGAAATTTTGACCATTCTGAAAATGCAACGCGATGTTGCAATGTAAAACATGACCATTATTGCTGTTTGAGCTTTGGAACTGATGACTTGTGGTTGACTTCGGATTAACACTCGGATATGAAGAAAATCAACTGCTGCTATTTGGACTTCAATTGACTGATCCAGATGAATTTTCTGCACTAAAAGCAGTTTGGACCTTTGGACTTGATTCAACATCCTGAACACTCCCGTTGTAATACATTTTAATGTCTTGTTTACCACTTGGACTGCTCATTCTAGCAATCTTTTGTTGCTCCAGATCTTGTCCTTCAATCTTTTCAATAAACTGAGAAATTGTCAATTTGTCATATTCTCCAGTGTTTTTCAAGATCATCAAATATGTACCCCATTCTTTCTGAGGTAAAGCATCAGCTAAATTATCGATCCATTCTTCTTGATCTTTGACTATTTCTAACAAAGACATAGACCGCACTAAGTGACAATATCTCTCGATCAGTTTCTTTGAAGATTCACCCGGAAAACTTGTAAACAAATCAAACTCTTTCTTTAACAATGATTTTTTACTCCTGGTCATCTTCTCACTTCCCTCAAACTTAATACGAAGTGCTTCCCAAATCGAACGTGAAGTATTGTCGTGTTGAAGCAATATGAAGATGTCTTCTTTCACAGCTTGCTGGAGTAAACTAATCATCATTTTTCTGCTTTATACATGTCTCGTTCTTTATCCATCAATTCAGAAATTGCTTTGATAACTCCCAAATCTGTACGAGGGTTAACATACTTTTTCTCGATACATTCCCAATACCTCAAATGATTAGCTTGAACCCAATTTTCAAACCGGTCATTCCAACCATAACATTCCACAATTCCCATTAGCTTTGGGGTTTTTTTCAAAGTTCATGTTTCATTTTCCATGTTCATGCTCTGAGCAATGGCAAAAGGAGTACTCGGGGCAGTAGCAAATGCGTGATAAAATTCCTCTTCCATGTTTCGGTAACAAGTTTCACACAATCAGCTTTTCAAACGAAATCAACACTTTCAAACGAAATGATCTCTTCAAGCGAAATACCCTGTTCAAATGAAATGACCTACAAGACAACCTCAAACGAAATGAATTCACACGAAGTGAGTGATTTCATGCGAAATGAGTCTAAAGCGAAATAATGATTTCGTGCGAAATCAACTCAATCTCAAACGAAATGGTGATTTCGTACGAAATAGCTCACGCGGAATGATCATTTCGTACGAAATGAAAGTTGATTTCGTGCGAAATGATGCTCTGATGCAAAATGAAGGCTGATTTCACACGAAATAGACCATAAATGTGATTTCATGCGAAATGAAGAAGTCAATTCGTATGAAATGCTGCTGATGTCATCATTTCGGCCGTATTTTTGTCAATTTGATCAGGTTTTAGTTCGAATTTTAGTCCAATTCTTTCAAGGCTTGGTTAAAACAGTAATTCGCGTGTTATGTGAGAAAATTAGCCCATTTTAACCAAGATTTCATGGTTAATTTTGAAAAGAATGTGTAGAAGTCAGAAAACTGATGAAATCAAGCTAAATTCGGTAAGAACTCCTCCTCCTGAGCTCTGATACCAATTGTAGGATCGTTTTCACGACCAAACGAGTCGTTCAGAGGTGTTCTTATCAATACGAGAGGCGGAAACTAACGTATCGACTTCGAATAAGCTTGATTTACACTTTAATTGTCTATTTGATTGATTTGACAAAGTTTTACAGCGAGTAGACACTTCAGCATCACTTCGGCTCTGGAATCAGAAAGATACAAACGAAATGGCAACATGGGTATATATAGGGAAAGTATTTCATACAAAATGATCAAGTTTCATTTCGTGCGAAATAGACAAAGTCTATTTCATACGAAATGGCCTAAAACCTCATTTCGTGCGAAATAGACAAAGTGTATTTCGTACGAAATAGCCTAAATATCATTTCGTGCGAAATGACTTCTCAACCTACAAAAACCTGTTTTCTCGTACATTGTGCCCTGATCTATACAATCTAGTACAAGACTCGATACAAGACGAAGTCGACAGACATATGCACCAACATTCTTTGTTGTTGAAAATTTCTCATTCTTTTTCTCCTCTCTGATTTTGCTCTACTAAACCAATCTCTCTTTTTAGGGGGAAAGGTTCTTTGGATTTAGCTTTGAAAACAAAGATATCCTCAGAATCAGCGGTGTATCCTGGGGTTGGCTGGGATGTTCCTTCATTCATTGGCGGATGAGGTAATTGACGGTAAGCGTCAGAAGTACCCTGATCAATCATAATGTAAACTAGAAAATTGTCAAAATAACAATAAAATAATAATATATTTTTACACAGAATAACACATAAGTTATTTCCTAAAACAATTGGTAAAAATTTAGGTATTAAAAGAACACCTAAATGGCTAAAACTAGTGGCTCTGATACCACCTTCTGTTGCAACCCCCGACCCATACCCCGTAAGCGAGAGCCGCGAGCAGTAGCTGGTGGTATCGGTGTATATTAATTTGGCAGCGGAAATGAGACATCAGGATCGTAGTTAGGAAATAAATGTCAGATTTCAAAACACCAAACTTTTATAATAAACAAATGGGATAAAAACGCATGTTTCATAATATCTTTATAGGGATAGACCTTAGTTGCTGAAAACATAAACTTTTATTTAGGTAACTTTTATAGCCACTTTCTTTAAGCCTTTAGTGCTCCATAGCTGGCTTCTAATAGCTTTCACATCAAGTTACCTGAAACGCATTTTAAAAATATTTTTATTAGCAAGAAATACTAGCGAGTACATTCCAATTTAATAAAATAAGCTTTTATAGCTTTACAGTATTAAGAGTGATTACATTGTTTATATCTACTCAATTACTCGTTCAGTACTTGTCACTCGACGGATCTGTGACTATGGTCATATCACACATTGGATACCCGTTCCCAATTGTGAAGGTTATCAAGTACTATCTACAAACCCCATAATATTGGCAGTAATTGTAGAATACAAAGACTTAATCACTGTAATTATAACTGATAAACATTTAGGGTTTTGAAAAACATTTGAAATAATGGCATCACAAATGTGACAAAAGGAGAATGACTCACTTTGTAGATTTATGTATTTCTACACTTCCTGTAAGTCCCGTAAACCGGATCTTTCAATGATATCAAACCTAATCTTGTGAGAGTGCGGAATCCAATCACAAGATGATTCAAGATAAACCGAAAAATATGAAAAACAAGAACACCGAGATAACTTTTAACTCACACACGTTTCGATTACTTTAACAAGCAAAAACGTCTGGTATGAGTACACCACAATCGAATCGCCTCCACTCTAACTTCTCTAGGAAATTGTGTAACAAGGAGGTTCCAAGGGTTCAACCTTAAAAACAAGTTAAAAACTTGTTTATATACATAGACAAGCCCACTTCCCACATGGGCTCCCCTTGGGCCTGCTTGGCCCACATGGCCTAAAGCTTGGCCCAAGTGACCTATAAAGGTCCACAACCTAATATAAACTAACCCGTTAAGGCCCAGTTCGTAACCATAGCCCGTTGTATTAATTTGATGCGTCAGTCTCACACTTTAGGGCCTAACAATCTCCCCCTAGACTGATGCCATCAAATTGTCTTTATAACTTGAATTCAGCAACGTCTTCAACGAAATCTATGGTCGTCGCTATGCTGCAGATGTTGTGGAAGTTCTTAACTTCTGAACTCTCAGCACTGGGTCGCTTTTCTTCAGCTCTTGTGGTTAGCTTCATATCAGGATCTCGATCAGCTTTGCTTGAAAATTCTTTGTCAGAAAGAATGTGAGAGGAGGATTCTCAACAGCTCTTTTCTTCTTCAGTCTTTCTCTTTCAAGCAGGTTCATGGTACTTCTTCAAATGTACTTTCACTGTTAGACGGCGTTTCGTATCCGGTTCTTCTGACTCAGGTACATCTTGTTGTTTTTCTGCTTCAGGCTTCTTCAGCAACTAACAGCATCTCAGTCTTCAACAACCCCTGTTCTTGATTGAAATCAAGTTCTGCACATGCTCACAAACTCATAAGCAAACATTTCTTATGCAACAGGGAGAGTACCATATGAACACTGGGTACATCAAATTTCACAATTTAAATTCTTTTACCTTTTTATGATCAGTCAAATCTTCAAGAACGGTTATATTTTTTATTTTAAGAAAAAAAAATAAGCACTCTATTTTTGGATTTTTGATTTTATAGTTTTTTTTTTATTTTTTTATTACTTTTTTTTAATTTTAAAACTAAAAGCAAATAAAAACTCAAAATATAAACAACTACCATAATATACAATTACAATTGCAATGGGATCAAAATTCGTTCTCAGGCAGACTAAGGAACACTTTTCAGCACGAGCCTAATCAAACTGATCTATGCGATTGCCAATATGTTTGTCCACTTAAACTTTAACGCTCAACTTTCAATTTTTCAACTTCGTGATATGTTTAAGGTAATATTATACTATTATACCCGTGTGTCCCATTCCAAGGCATACCCCCGCGATCAAGGTAAGCACAACGATTCATCGTAGCAGGTGAGTATACTGATGTCATCCTTTAAGATATCCTGACTGTGTCTAGGTCTGCATATAATCTGTTTTATCATGTTTTGATTTCTTAACAATGAACACCCAAATAAATACTAATCAAATTCCGGAAATATAAACAGCACACTCTATCATGCAAGTATCTTCCCTACCACATATTTCACAAGTCCAATCCAGATTTCTGAAATCTTAACTGGGAATAGGTTGAGAAAAGAACAGAATAGATCTTTTAAAGAGATGATATAATATACAGATCAAATGAGTTTTTCTCAATTTGATATAGGTTTCTTGGGTTTGTTTTGGGCACTAGAGGGCCTCTTTCGGGTGTTTAGATCTACAATGCGACAACGTACAGCTAGGTCAGCATGTATCTGGATGCAGCAGAAGCTGTCGTTGCCTAGCACCTCCAGGTCAGCATGTATCTGGATGCAGCAGAGGAGGTACACGACTTTTTCAGAGAAGATTTCAGAGTCAGATCAAAATTGTGTGTATCGGGACAACATACAAACATTCAAATAGATATGAACTAATTCCAAGTGATTTTCTTTCCTGGGGTCATGTACAACTTTTAGTTCTGAACAGAAGGACAACCAAGATATCCCCGGATGATTAAACAATATAAAGACCCGAAACCTCAGATGTTGGCTATCTATCAACGCAAGATTTAAGACCATAAAATCATACGCTGTTGGTATGTTACCCACATGGTACATAGTTCGTTATGTTTATATCACTTAGTATCTTTTATCATTTTGAGCGTCAAGCCTATCGACATATCGCAGTAGATCCTAGTCTTTTCAGCTATGGCACCTTACATGTGTTAGTCAAACCCTTTAACACGAACATTTATTTCACTTCCCATATCATGCAATTTTTCTTTTTGACTTTTTCATTTTTCTAATGTTTTTGTATTTTTCTCATTTTCTCCCCCTAAACTCTATATATGTCTCTCTATCCCCCTAAATTTGTGCATAAATCTTGTATTTTTGCGCAAATTTACCATTTACAAGAGAAAGGACACTTTCTATACAAGGTTATAAACTAAGAAAAGAGGAAAATATTTTTGTTTAACCGTTCTATCATCATATTAAAGACTAATCAATATTCAAATCAAAGTACTGAATTTAAACGGTACCTTTTGCTGATCTTTTCTTACTTCTCTCATCTCCTCCAAAGGAAACATATCATCTGTAAAAAAAATTGAACTTTTTGCAACAGTGAAATGTTACCCGTTTTTATCTCTGGAACAACCGCTATCAACATTCCAGAGATTGTCAACAGCTCCTCCTTGGTTGTTCCTGAAAATTAAGGAGATTAGTAAGACATGGGTACCCAGGCCATCGTGGTCCTGGGATTTCCTGAAGCATCAAAATAAGACACTTCTTTTAAACACAAGTCCCCTTTTGTTTCAAGGATTGGAGATGTAGCTGCTTTGGATTTGGGTTTCCAAATCTGTTTCGGTCTAGGAAACGTATTTGTTGCCTTCGGTTGAGCAACTTTAGCTGTTTCAGGTTTGTTAGTTTTAGAAAAAACATTTTTGTTCCTGAGAAGCTTTGCGTTTGTTTTTGGCAGCGTTCCAATCCCCATCCGAAGGTTTAACCTTGGGATTCACATTCTTCATTGCCTTAGGTGAAGATACCTTCATCGGCTTGGAATAGTAGTTATCATTTGGTGTAACCCTCTGATTTTGCATATAGTAGGGTACGTAGGGACGCCTTGTGCAGTTTCTAGCAATATGACCCGCAATGCCACAGTTGTAGCAAGTTTGTCTTTTCATCGGAAAGACATTTTGAGTAGCTTGATTTGCTCTAGCAGGGTCCTGAAGGATAAACCGGTCCTTTTTGCTTTGGATTTGACTGCACATTACTCTTAGATGAAGATGAATTTGGGTGCTTGTATTTGCTGTTTGCAAAAGTCTTGTTGCTCTGAGCACCATTCTTCGTCTTTTCTCCCTGATTGGAGCTTTTCTTCACCTTGTCACGAGCCTTACGAGATTGTGATTTTCCTTGATGAGCAGACTTCTTATATCCCTGATTTTGATCTACTCGTTTTGGCTCCTTCTGTGTGTTGTGAACCGGCTGACAAACATCAGCACAAGAGTGAGTATTAATTTTTTGTTGCACGTTTGGGCGATGAACACAATTTCGAGCAATGTGTCCAGGAATTCCACAGTTGAAACAAGTCTGTCGCTTCAATGTATGGAGATTCTGAGAGCTAGCAGCATTAGCTGATTTGATGGGTTTAGATGACCGAGCTTGCGTTGCCTGTGTTCCATGTGCGTTTTCTGAGTCCTTCTGTACCTGTTGATCAGAACTAGCACAAGCATGAGATGTAGATGGATGATGAGATTCATCCTTCTCACTTTTATCATGATCATTTTGGAAAACCGGTGTTTCAGTTTTATCTTTATTTTCAGAAACATTTTTAGGTGACTGTTCATTTATTTCAACTCCTTTTTCTTCTTTAATAGATTCAGATTCAGTTTCAATTTTAGGACAAGTTGAAATTTCATCAACACATGTTTCAGGTGAATCCGATTTAGGTTTGCTTTCATCTACAGTTTCCAATGGGGTCCCACTAAATTCAACATTAGGGACACCCACTGAGACAGATTCAGAAAAAGAATCAGGATACTCTAGATTTTCTTGAGAAGAATTTTCAGTGGTTTCACTGAATGCGTCCTGAGGGACCTCACCTGTAACACTTTCATGAACTGAAACGTTAGAAATGTTAGGATCACACACATTAGCTGAAAAACAATCATCACCACACTTATTGTTCAAATTATCAACACAAACATCATCAGTTTTGCCCAAAACAACAGGCTCACAAGACGAAACATAAGCAGAAAACGACGCAAATAAAGAACGACTAAAAGCAATGTCAGATTCAGTTGGTTCAGAATAAGGTTCAAAATAAGGTTCAGAAATATTTGAAATAACGACTGGTTCACTCCCAAGTACATCTCCACACTTTACTTCAGGAACTTCAGCTGCACATGAAGACGAAACGTTAGGATCAATTGAGCCTTTAGCAACAAAATTTATTGGAGGAGTCGCTCGTTTATCAACAGGTCTGCTATTGATTGATGACTTATCAGTTTTAGGACCGTAAGCCGTCTTGTCCTCATTCATCAATTCCTCCTCAGTCATGGGTAAATATGTGTAGTTGTCATTATATGGAGGAGGAACTTGATTGAAACCCAACCCACACCCCTTCTTTTTCTTGTATGCAAGTTGTTGATCACACAAATTTTTAACCAGTTTGCTGGAAGACTCATATTTCTTAATACTAAGTTCGTTAATTTGATATCTTTCTTTGATATCTTCCAGTTCTTTGATCAAAATGCATACCTTCTCCTGTGCCTCTAAGAAATGGGCTGTTTTTACACTTACATCATCCTTAAGTTTGATGATGTCTTTTCGCTGAGCTTCAATTTTATCTTTATAAAGCTTTTCATTCTTTGATAA
The DNA here is from genome assembly GCF_002127325.2 of Helianthus annuus. Classification (NCBI taxonomy): domain Eukaryota; kingdom Viridiplantae; phylum Streptophyta; class Magnoliopsida; order Asterales; family Asteraceae; genus Helianthus; species Helianthus annuus. The sequence continues at coordinate 27,393,976 of NC_035436.2, forward strand.
AGTAAAATTTTTATTTTTTATGTCTTGATAATCTTGTATTAGCTCAGCGTTGTGTAAATGATATGCCTCAACCCTTTCTCTACATTCAGGAGTGCAAAAGACAGAAAGTATCTCTTCTCTGGTAATTTCTTGAGCCACTGGTTTGTGAAACATGAATGCCATAATTTTTAAGTGGGTGGTTGATACTTTTGATCCTTCCCAAAAACACAAACCAAACAAGAACCCGTGTACTCGCTAACTCAAACCCTTTGCACGTGATCGAGCTCGCTTTCTGAATCACACCTCAAAACCTGTCAAACTGTTATCACAAAAAAAACTTTTTTTTTTAAATTTTTTTTTAATAAAGTACACTAATGGTTATTATTATTATTATTATTATTATTATTATTATTATTATTATTATTATTATTATTATTATTATTATAATAATAATAAAAACCAATGATTAAATAATGATTGCTAAATGATTTGATTATTATTATAATTAATATTATTAATAAAACCTAAAAAATATTAAAAACAAAAAACGACAGTATGTCTTCCTCGTATGAACAAAACACCCAAAACCCTATTTTCTTTCAGCCGTCAAAGCGGTGATATGAAGAACGATGATGTTGACCGGAGAGGAAGAAAATATGAACGATGATTGTTGTCAGCCGGAGTTGGAGAATGGAGGAACGATGAAGGTGGTTAGGGTGTGGTACTCCGGAGAAGGTGATGACGGCGACCGGAGATGAGTCGAGACCAGTTGATGATACTGAATTTTGATGAGTCGATACCTCAAGAGATGAGTCGAGACCGTGATTGCGACTTCGGAATGATGTTGTGAAACCAGTGGAACTCGAAATCGGAAAGGTTGGTTGCGAGTCGGAACAGCGGTTGCGACTCGAGATCAGTTGAGTTATTGGTGGTTGCAACACAGTATGCTAATGAACAGATGACTCGAGAACTCTGCGTGATAATTGGTTGCGACTTATGAAGATGGAGTCGAGACCTAGGAGATGATGTTAAGTCGAAATCGTGATCAAGAGATAAGTCGAGACCGTGACTCGAGACCTCTGTTTCCTGAAAAGTTGGACTCGAGACCAGTGGAGGTGATGACTCGAGACCTCTGTTGATGAAGATGATTTATCTTGTCGAAACCGGTTGATGATAGAGACTCGAGACTGGTTTGAAATTTGAATTGGAAAGTAAAACAAATTTTCAAAAGATTATGTCAAATTAACAAATCACCCCGAAAATTTGTAAAGATTTTAAAATCAAGATATTTCCAAAAATTATAAAGATTACGTTTAATTCTTTTAACAGCCCTTTTCAAAATCAAAACACCAAATTATGGCATTTTTTCAATAAAAACCCGATGAACAGTTTGAATACCGCGAAGAACACGAAGAATGTTCTTGATGTTTTTCAACAAAAAACTTCAAAATCTTGAAAAATTGATATCAAAACGAGCCTAGAATAGGTTCTAAAGGCTCTGATACCACTTGTAAGTCCCATAAACCGGATCTTTCAATGATATCAAACCTAATCTTGTGAGAGTGCGGAATCCAATCACAAGATGATTCAAGATAAACCGAAAAATATGAAAAACAAGAACACCGAGATAACTTTTAACTCACACATGTTTCGATTACTTTAACAAGCAAAAACGTCTGGTATGAGTACACCACAATCGAATCGCCTCCACTCTAACTTCTCTAGGAAATTGTGTAACAAGGAGGTTCCAAGGGTTCAACCTTAAAAACAAGTTAAAAACTTGTTTATATACATAGACAAGCCCACTTCCCACATGGGCTCCCCTTGGGCCTGCTTGGCCCACATGGCCTAAAGCTTGGCCCAAGTGACCTATAAAGGTCCACAACCTAATATAAACTAACCCGTTAAGGCCCAGTTCGTAACCATAGCCCGTTGTATTAATTTGATGCGTCAGTCTCACACTTTAGGGCCTAACACTTCCTGTTGATTTTTTGCTAATTATTTTCTATTAAAAACATACAATGCACATGTGTTAGTAAAATAAACCAAGTCACTTTAGCCATACAACACGAGACAGAACCCCAACGAACTTAGTCAGTCAGAGCCTCGACATGCGTTGGTGGGTCCTAAATCAATTGGGTAGGGTAACGAATTAGTGATCGGGGGTTAAAAATACTTATAACAGGGCAGAGCTTCGTATTTTAGGGAGTATAATACCGAGCTATTTTTGTTATAATATAGATTGAGAGAGAAAAGAGATGAACGATTTGTGAAAGCTGAACTGAAGCTCCTTTTATAGTTGAACCGGAGCTCCCTCGCGCCCAGCGACCCGCTGGGGTCTGCCTCTCGCTCCCCGTGAGGGCATCCTAGCTACGGCTAGGGTTGCCGGGTGGCTAATCTAGGCTTGACAAGCGTTTGGACACGTGGCGCTTTGGGTATCCGGCACACAATGGGCTATCGCGCCCCGCTAGACACAAGGGTGTGTCTGTCGCGGCCTGCTTCCGACACAAAATGATTACTTTATTTATTGTTTAATGAAATTAGGGTTAAACAGATTCGGTTTCGTATATGGGTCAAATTAGGGTGTTTTCGAGGGTTGTTAAATTAATCAAAAAATAGCTTTTATTTATTAATTTTGAAAGTAACTTCACTGCATATTAACTTTGAAAAGTTACATCCTACGTTACCGATTCAAGTGATCTAACAGTTGTTGTTGGTTTGAGAAAAAGTACAAAAAGTAATTTATTTGTCCATTTATTTGATGTTTTTGTAATGAAATTATAACAACCCTCAAATTATTTCCGACACCCCTAATATATTTTAAACGTCCCAATACGTCCTAAAATACACCCCTAATATGAAAACGGGCCCTCAATACCTCTATTTTTATTAAATTAAATTAAAAACCAAGTTTTTAGGGCTGTCGCGGGCCACATAAGACCACCCCTGGGTCTACGCGGGGCGCGAGCGAAGGGCCAAACGGCAAAACCCTGAGCTGCCACATGGCAGCATCGTGTCGAGTCTATATGCCTAACTAGTCAAGGCTAAACCCTAGGTGACCAAAGTCGCGGGCCACGTAGCCCTTGGCTACATCCTTCACGGGCCGCAAGGGACCTGAAATCAGGCCCTATAAATAGAGGGCATTGGCTGTTCAGTCGAATTCGCTCACAAATTTTTTTCTCTCTCGAATTTCTGTATAATTAAAGTAATTCTCGGGTATAATACCCCCTAAATAACGAAGTTCTTCCTCGTTGTAAGTATTAAAACCCCGGTTACGTATTAGATACGTTGCCCGATCGATCGAGGGTTCTGTAACGGCTGTCGAGGTTCTGCCCGACGTAGTCGTTGAAATGCCGTCTCGGAGAGGGTATTACTAATGTAAATATTAGGTTATTATACTAACGCGTGTGCATTTGTGTATTTAATAGATAATCACTAGGAAATCCTAAAGGAAAAAAACCTAAGACAGCAATGTGAGTAATCTCCTTTTTGTACACATTTTTGCAAACCATTTTTATAAACCCTTTATTTATTTAAATTACAATTAGTAGTGACTCTTTGTAATTCTTCAATTACTGCCGGTATGTTGGGGGTTTGTATACAAAATGTGGAACACGTTACGATTGGACAAAGAGTTAGCAAATGTGTAATATGACCCACCAGTCAGGATTGACAATACTGAATGAGTAATTGTGTAGATGTGAACATTGTAATCGCTCTCAATACTCTTAAAAGATAAAACTCTTCTTGATTAAACTGGGATTCACTCACCAGTAGTTCCCACTAACAAAATGTTTTTAAACGCGTTTCAGGTAACAAAATATGAAAGCCAAATAGAAGCCAGCTGGACAGCACTGAAGGCTTGGAAAAGTGGCTATAAAAGTTACCTAAATAAAGAGATGTTTTTATTAAATAAAATAGGGTTTATCCCTATGAAAGTGTGTGTACTTAAAACTTGGGATTTTCCCACGTGTTTAATATTATGAAAGTGTGGTATTTTACTCTGAAAAAATATTTCCAAACTATGGTCCTGATGTAATTTCCGCTGCCAAAATGATAAACACCGATACCGCGGAAACTGGTCGCGACCGCCCGTTCCCGGGTAATTAAGGGACGGAGGTTGCGACAAAAGGTGGTATCAGAGCTAGGCCATTAATTCAGCCACAAAAGTGTTCTGCTGACATCAAGATATTATTCAAAATATTAGGAAATTATCTACGGAACAACGTGCATATCAGTATTTTATTATTGTGTGTTATTTGACTATTTGTTAGTTTACAGTATGAGCGACCAAGGACCTTCTGACGCCTACCATCAGTTGTCCAGCTCACCTAGGAGCAAAGCCACCTCTTCACAGCCTACCCTCTCAGGGTATTCAACTGACAATGAAGATGGGATATTCGTGTTTAAGGTTCAGTAGAGGAGCGCATGAATGTAGGAAAAGAATGAAAAAGTTACAACAGCAACGTGTTTTAGCAGCCGCTAAGAGAGAAACAGATGCTCATGCCCAGGATATTTTAGCAACTACAGCTGCAGACCCTAACCTGTAGCAACTCATAGCACCCCAACCATTACCCATGTTTCCCACACAACCAATGCAGATTGAAGCCAACCCAGAAAACCAAATCCAAATGCATGATTTTGACCCAACAGAGATACCTAGAGTGCCAGCACCCAATCCCTAAGACCCAAACTACGACCCATGGTTTGACGACCATAGGGATTCGCAGCAACACTACCCAATACCCGAAGAACCTATGCCCAACCTAGCAGCCTACCCACACTTGGACCGTCTAGACCCTTATTATGATAATGATCAATTCATCAGAGAAATTCTAGAGAATCCTTACCCTTACCAAGAACCCATGCCCCAGTTCCCAAACCCAGTACCAGCACCTGCACCCCCAATGAGTGCAGAAAATGTGCAAGAACTCCGAACCTTCGGTGAGGGATTTTAGAAGGTAGTAAAAGGATGAGGCGGATAGGAGAACGACTCGTCTGGAAGTATAAAGAGCGTAATATGGACTTTTGGATGAACCCCTACCCTTAGTAATAATAATAATAATATAATAGTAATAATAATGTATAATATATGTGTATATTTGAAAAAAAAAATCTAGACAATAGCTACGGATGCCTAATAGTATTGCAATTTTAATTTCAGTTGTATTGTAATATATATATATGGATGCATACTATATAAAAGAAAGAGTAAGTCGCAATGTTCAACGATTTTGATCAATATGTGTGTTATGTGATTGTTTGCATTGAATATTATTTTGTGATATTAATAATTGGCAAATGTTTAAAATTCAGATGGACAACGAAGTGAATCAAGAAAACCTGAACAATGAAAACCAGAATAATGATAACGCGAACAACAATAATAATGAAAACCAAGTGGATAATAGTGCCATCCAACACATAGTGGCACAAGGGATTATAGACGTAATGCCATATATTATTAAAACTGTTAAGGAAGCAGATAATAAAAGTAACAATGGCAGTGAGCGACCAACTAAACCAAAACACAACGTAAACAATGGACCTATACTTCCAGTGCCCATTCCCAAAAGAAGAAGAACCATGTGTTATGGTTGTTCTTACAAGGAATTCTGGTCCTGCACACCAATAGAATTCCCGGGCAATGAAGGAACCATTGCAGCTCTACGCCAAATAGAAAAGACTGAGGCAGTCTTGAAAATAAGCAAGTGCACGGAAGAGGATAAGATAATGTTTGCTTCCAATCTGTTTAAGAAGTCAGCCTTAGTGTTGGAATTGAACCCTACTAGAGGAACATATAATGTAAAGCCAAAACCTGGTCACAACAGTGGATTCACAATAAGCAGATGTTTACACTAATCTCTCCCCTTAACAGTGGTTACCTATCTGCTGATACACTCTAAACACTGCTCAGAAGAACAACTGATGAACCAAACACTGATGATACTCTAAAGACTGCTGAAGACAAACACTGAGCTCTATCTACTGCTGTCTCTTAAGTGCTGCTGAAGATTCAAGCACTGCTCATTCAAAGACTGATCACCTTTTGAAGAAAGCACTGATGGTCAATTAATCAGTGCTTAGGCTACAACAGTGGAACGTGAACAGTGTTAGACTTGTTTTGTATTGTATTATCTATCAGTTGTTAGACATCAATAGTTTTGTATAGATCAGTGTCTATAGGTTGTTGGGCTGTTAGAAGTCACTATCATGGTGACGTCAGCTGAAGTGCATCAGTAGTTTGGTTTGCCTATAAATATAACAGTACTCTGTACTGTTACATTTGATTCGTTTTGAGTGAGTTCTTCTCCTCAATTCAATCCTTTCATCTTGTGCAACCAACTCTGGAGTATCAGGCTGAGGAGGAGTTTTAGTCTGTAAACTTGCATTGTAATCTTTTGCTTTTAATGTAATCTTTCGATTTTATGAAAAAGCAATTGTTTGTCAAACTATATTCTCCTTTGATTGTGTTTAACAAAGTTTGTATTCATCTCCGCTGCACTTTACTTCATTTCATATACTCTGAATGTTCAATTCATACAAACAAGCACAATCATGAGAGCCTCGGATCCTAACAATTGGTATCAGAGCTTGGACAGTCAAATTCGATCTAACCATCAATTTGACATAACAGTTCAGCTCACAATTCATTGATACTAAGGTTGGTCGCATTTCTGTTGAAAAACAGATTAACGAGAAATCATGTTCAAAATGATGACTCAAAAGCTCTGTAAAACAACCAAGATGTCATAAGATTCACAAATCTCATACAACTGATGATGTCATGCACAAATCACTCATAGTTTCTAAATCTGGAAACTTATCTGAAAACTATGGTGTATTCATCTTCATTCAAAATTGATGTCAACTGTTGTTATGAAATTTTGTGATGTTTTTATATTTTACACTAAAGTATGCACCTCAGATCAGCAAAACCTATGTTCATCTAAACACTAGTGTTCTGCTGACATAGAATGAGGGAAATAAAGCTTTAGTCAAAATTCTTATGTGCTCAAAGGCAGGTTGAGAATCCTCAAAAGGACCAAATCAACTTTGTCAAAACACATTAAGAAAATAAGGTGTCAAAATAGTCCTAATCATATGTAATGTGAGATCTGGTAATAAAACATGCACAAATGTGGTCAGATCTCTCAAAACATTACTTCAAGATGATTCTAGACTAAGCGTGTTCAAAATAAAATCTCTCAGTGAGTATTTCTGAACATGTGAATAAAAAGGGTATAGAAGGGAAAAAGAAAATGAACAAATCTCAAAGTGTGGCTATCTCAAAACTTCTGGAATCAAAAGAAAAGAGTATAAGCATAAAACACTTTTGAGGTTAAAATTGGGTTAAACAATGGAATCATACAACTGTGTGCATTCATCAATACAGGAATTGTTCAGGTATCTATGACATTCCCAGTGATTGACCTTAAAAGAAGAATTTACAATCGATTGACAAGAAAATGATCCCAAACAATGGTCAAAATAACTTGAGAATGATATGATCATGAACTTATTGGAAGGCTGTCAGATCCTTTTGATAATTTTCAAAACATCCTTTAATTTTTAAAGGTGTTTTTCTCCAAATAAAACCAGACATATATTACTTTTTATAAAATATATTTTGTACTTTTACTCTTTTTTGATAGTAACAGTTCATCTCTGCACAGGATGCAATTTCCTTATTTTTGTGTGAAATTACTATCCTTAAATCTGATCAAAAGGAAATGGCACACATACCAAGGTCATGTTAAGCTCAAGTTTGGTTGTCACAGATCAAAAATTGATTGGAAATTGATTTTGAACTACTGAGATACTCATGTTCTAGTTCAAGTAATTAGACACAAAATGAGTTGTTTTAGTAGAAAAAGTTTTCATCATCTGGGATGTTAAACCACTGTCTGGAATAATGGACATTTGGCAAAACCTTGAACAAAAATATCTGTAGATAACTGCTGGCAATTTAATCTTGATAATATACATCTAAAATGTACTTTGTTAAGAATAGCAATTCTGGTGTTCAACAGATGCTAGATAAGATATTGTGCTTTCACAAGACAAAATCAATTCCTACATCTGGACAAGCAGATGCTAAAATTATTTGTCAAAAGTCAAAACACTGCTACAGAAACAGTTGTTACACAAATGATCCTCATTATTGTTTTCAACCACTGCTGTTCCTTAAATGATGTTGTGCTTCAACATCTGCCCTCTAAAGTCTGTCCACTGCTGATAGTCAACCTCTGTTTCTTGAAAAAACACTGATGTTTAAAATCATTGTTCCATCCACTAATACACCCACTGCTTCATTTCATTACCGTTGTAACTACTGATGATTGATCCATCAGTGGTTGTCAAAACAACTGTCCCCAATTATTTACCATTTCATCAGGGGTTGGCACGCGGTCAGTTTTTAGCCGTCAGATCATTATAACCTCTGCCACATCAGCATTCATTTTTTTTCCTTAATAAAACCCTGCCCTAAACCCCCAAACAGGGTTTTACACTGTCGAATTGAATTCCAAAGTTCTCTTCTCAAAGCAGTTTCCAACCCTTCTTCTCAAAACACTCTCCGATTCTTCTTCATCAAAATGACGAAGTCAAAATCAAAATCAAAATCTAAACCAAAATCATCATCATCTTCAAAAGAGGTCGCTCAAACGACCGAAGAAATCATTGAAATCCCATACAAATCACCTCATAACTACGTGGGTCTCCTCACAAAACCTACCGATAACCACACCTTCGACTCCATCATTGATACACTATCTGCATCAAAGTATAAAACTTTGTTGACAGTAGATGCTCCCATTTACTTGCAAACCCAGAGAGAGTTTTGGAAAAATGAAAATCTTGAAAAACAAGACAGAAAAGTAGTAGCCATTAACTCCTCGTTACAGGGTAAAGCAGTTCAAATCACCCCAAAATCAATCTCAGAGGTCTTCAAACTCGATGATCTGAAACGTAAAACTTCTTTTGATAAAACCGAGTTAAAAGCTGATTTTCTGAAAAGAGGGTATGCAGAACAATCAAAGGTAGATACCTTACAAAAAGGTTATTTTCCATCTGCACCCAGATTTTTATTCCACACACTTTTAAGTTGTGTTTCTAATAAAACAACAGCGTTTAATGAAATACCATTGAAGATTCAGTGCCTGGGATATGCTATTCTAAACAATAAAGATTACAACTATTCCCAGGAGATCTTCAATGACATTGTAAAGAATGTTGACAGCAAATCATTTCTTCTTTTTCCAAGATTTCTGAGCTATTACTTTAAACAAAAATTTGAAAAAGAGGATGAAAATTTGCCCAAACAAGGTGTTCATTTTCAAATAAAAGGTTTAACAATTGAAACATTTTCAAAAATGATGGCACCAATAAAATTAAAACCAAAGGTGCCTGAGCAGACTTTAGAAACTGCCACTGATCCTCAGGCAACTTCTGCTGAGCCCACTGCTCCAGGTGATCAGGGCAACACAACCACTGCTCTGAAACCCACACCTGACATTACCAAAAAGACCAAAAGATAAACATCTAGAAAACCCACCAAACCCACACCAAAGGCATCTCTGGAAGATGAGATCCCAGAGACAATGCCAGTGACAACACAAAAGTCACCAATAACCACTGCTGCTACTTCCTCATAGCAGGTGGAAGAAAGATCTCAACCCCAGCCTCAAACTCCTCCTGCATCCTCACAAAAGGATCAGGTTGTAACCACAGGGACACCAAATTATGAAGCTCTGGATCCACTCGGATCTATCTTCCACAGTCCTGATCCCAAGGACATGTCTCTTTCAACACCCATACCCTTACCAATCATAATGCCACAATCAATAATACCCCTGTTGCATGCAGTTGATATTGCACAGACACAAACCAGTTCCTCTCTATCACCCATTACTGAGAGTATACATCCACAAGTGACTGGGTCTGATGCTTATACCTCTGCTATCCCAGCAACAGCTGAGGAGGTTACACCCCCTGAGTTACAAGTAACTCTCGGTGGTAGTTCAAGTGGAGCAGCAACTACAACTGATGGATCAACAGATCTTCAGTTGGACAGTTGTTACATTAATAAGACTCCCTTGAAGGCAAATTCTTCCATGGCAACATCGCTAACCACCAGTGAGTTGATTTTAACCACCGGTACCATCAAAGGTTTATCGAGGGCTGAAGAAAGAAGTCCCCAGTACCAAGAACAAGGGGCATCAATGGATGATTTTTGGGACTCAGTTCCTAAGTCACACATTGGTACAACCACCACTGGTGGGGATTCAGATGATCCTACTAATGTAGGTGATGATTCAAAATATCAGGAATTGACGAAAAGAGTTGAAAAACTTGAAGATTAAGTTGCTGAAATTAAAGATATGGTGCAAGAGATTTTAAAAGCTCAAAAAGCACAAGCTACTGTTGTTCGTGCTCAAGCACCTGCACAACATGCATTTGCTGCAAATGAGCTTTGGAATATTTTCTAACCCATGCTTGAAAAACAGCAACACATGGCTGATCAAAAGCATGCTATTCAAGTACAAATGCTGACCAACATGGTGGAATCAAGGTTTAAAGACACTCAAGCAGATATCAAGGCTATAAAGGCCAGCATACAAAAGACTGCCCACAGTGAAAAAGCTCCATCTTCCATCCTCTTCATGGATACACCCCTTGCAGATACACCCCAAGTTGAGAAAGAAAGGAATAGAAGATGGGTTGTATATTGAACCAGAAGATACATCAGTAGTTACAAAAACAGTTGATACAAAAACTTCAAATCAAACAGCTGATACATCAGTAGTTACAAAAACTGCTGTCAGTAGCCAAACAGCTGCCACGTCATCAACACACACACCTCCAACACACACCACTCTATCACACACCATTACAACCACTGTTCCACCACCATCATCATCTACAATTATATCACCACCACTGCCTCCTGCCATAAAGCAGAAGACAGCAGATGTTACAACATCTGTTGTAATGACAACAGTGATTGAAACACCAGTTGTTTCAACCACTGTCAGTCAATCACAATCACAATCACAAACCACTGCTATCCAATCTCAAACCACTGATCCACCCAAAACATCATCAGCCTCCCCTACATTAAAAAGGAGAAGGGTTTTCATTCCTGATGTGTCACCACCACCATCACCACCATCAAATACTATGTCACGTCTTCCATCCCCTGCTCAAAAGCAGAAGACATCTGCTGACATATCAGCAATTGTAATGACGACATCGGTTGTAACACCAGTTGTTTCAACCACTGTTAGTCAAACATCCACCACTGATCTCATCATTCCGACACCACAACCTCCAAAGTCTCACAAAAGAAAAAGAGAAACAACACAGGCTACTGATGAAAAGTATGATCCTGTTGCTGCTAAATATCCATTGGAATTAGAAGCTGTGAAAAATGAGATGAAACAGTTTTACACTGAAGATGATCCTACAAAAAGGAAATTTCCTTCTCTCATAGGTTTCATAATTCCAGAAAACATGGATGAATATCTCAAAATGAAAGCAAGACAAGCAAGGATAAGAGCCAAATTTGAATGCAAGGATCAAGGTGATGAAGCCATTTTGGAAAGAAGGGAATTCCTGTTCAACAAAGTCAAACAAATAGAAGAATATGCAAGTGATCTGAACAAAGAAATATCAATATTATTCCCTGAAGAACCACGAAATGAATTGAGAACAGAATATCTTGCATACATAATGAAAGAAAAGTTCTATCCTGCTAAAGAAACAAAATTCAAAGACTGGCCAATCATTGCACTAAAGCATGAGGCTAAAAGAATTGAAAAGATTAAACTTGATCCATGGAAGAAAAAGACAACTCCAAATTGGAAAAAAATACAACAAATTCATAGCTGATCTTATTTCCGAGCATAAAAGAAAGAAGCAGGAGTTGGTGGATGGAAAGGTGGATACTGCGGATGCCATAGCAAAATGGTCAAAGCAACAAACGGATGAAGCTTATGAAAGGCTTGAGAAGCAGAGGTTGAAAGTCTCTGACATCTCTAAAAAGTCTAACTACAAAAAGCTACAGGAGCAAGTCAAGATCTTTGAAACACAGATCAGCACAGCAGAAGCCTTTGTCACAGAGTTGAGAAAAGAAAGGAAGGAAAAGCTGTCTGCTGGAGAAGAAAAGAATAAAGAAGCTGATCAGATTGAAGAAGCTATCAAGAAAATAGCTTCAGATAAAGAAAGATTAGCAAAACTACAAGACCTTGCCAAAAGGGTCAAAGTAGTAAGCCAAAAGTCATCAGCAGATGTCACCAACAGTGAGCTGTATGACAAAGAAGTTGAAGCAGATATAGCTGCAGCTAATGAGATTATTGAAAAAGTATTCACACGAGTGTCCGAAGCTCATGATACTGCTCTACACTTCTTCTCTAGGCCAAATATTTTAAGTTCATCAGTCAATAAACCTCTCCCAAGAAACCCATTTGGTTTTAAAATACTAAAGTGGCTCTCTGATCAAAAGACCCACGTATTGACTCTGATCAGAACCAATGGAGAAGTGAGGCATATATCAAGGAATCAAGCACTAGGCCTAAGTGTTGAAGATCTATAAGATCTCCTTGAGCTTTCACTGTGCAGGGATGAGGCTGATTTAAGTTCCAAAGAGTTTGAAGAAGAATTTAAAAGAAAAGCAAAGGAACTTCTGATGAAGAATAAAGATCCAGAATAATGACAGGTTTTGGCATTATCTGTTCCAGGGGGAGATTGTTGGAATTGAACCCTACCAGAGGAACAGATAATGTAAAGCCAAAACCTGGTCACAACAGTGGATTCACAATAAGCAGATATTTACACTAATCTCTCCCCTTGACAGTGGTTACCTATCTGCTGATACACTCTAAACACTGCTCAGAAGAACAACTGATGAACCAAACACTGATGATACTCTAAAGACTGTTTGGAGCTCTATCTACTGCTGTCTCTGAAGTGCTGCTGAAGATTCAAGCACTGCTCATTCAAAGACTGATCACCTTTTGAAGAAAGCACTGATGGTCAAGTAATCAGTGCTTAGGCTACAACAGTGGAACGTGCACAGTGTTAGACTTGTTTTGTATTGTATTATCTATCAGTTGTTAGACATCAGTAGTTTTGTATAGATCAGTGTCTATAGGTTGTTAGGCTGTTAGAAGTCACTATCATGGTGATGTCAGCTGAAGTGCATCAGTAGTTTGGTTTGCCTACAAATATCACAGTACTCTGTACTGTTACATTTGATTTGTTTTGAGTGAGTTCTTCTCCTCAATTCAATCCTTTCATCTTGTGCAACCAACTCTGGAGTATCAGGCTGAGGGGGAGTTTTAGTCTGTAAACTTGCATTGTAATCTTTTGCTTTTAATGTAATCTTTCGATTTTATGAAAAAGAAATTGTTTATCAAACTATATTCTCCTTTGATTGTGTTTAACAAAGTTTGTATTCATCTCCGCTGCACTTTACATCATTTCATATTCTCTGAATGTTCAATTCATACAAACAAGCACAATCATGAGAGCCTCGGATCCTAACACTTAGAATGGTGGAACACTATCCTCCAGTCTAGGGGAAGTGACAGGGTTTACAATATGGAATGGGAGGAATTTAAGAACATGGTAGAAAGGAAATTCTGCCCTCCCAATGAAAAAGAACAGATAGCAAATAAGTTCCTAAACCTTAGAATGACTGGAGTGGATAGTAAGGGTTATACTACTACATTCTTCGAATATGCTAGAATGGTACCAACCCTTGCATCACCAGAACCAGTATTGATCTCCCGTTACATTTGGGGATTAATCGGGGAGATTAGGCATTTAGTCAAGGCAGCTAGACCCCAAACCATAGAAGAAGCCATAGAACTAGCAAACACCTTAACTGATGAATTAGTGCGTACACGAGAAGAAGACCAGAGGAAAAACCTAGCTCAAAAGCTTACCCAGGAATTCCATTGTGGAAATTCCAACCGTGCGAAAAAATGTAGGTTCTTCTTATGCACCTTATTGCAAGTATTGCAAAAGGAAGAAAACTGCTGGAAGAAACCCAACAATAGGATATGCTACAACTGTGGAGAACAAGGTCATATCAAGCCAAACTGTCCGAATCTAGCTCCAGCCATGAACAACGAGACTACTAAAAATGCTAGAGCATTTGTGCTAACCGCAGAAGAAGCAAAGATGATTTCAGACGTGATTGCCGATACGTTTTTAGTTAATGATATTTTTGCTAAACTAATATTTGACTTTGGTGCAAACCAAAGTTTTATTAATACTTCATTTTGCAAACATCTCAATCAACCATTAACTAAACTTCCACAAGAATGTCTAGTAGAGACAACAAATGGGGAAACCATTAAGATTTCTGAAATCTTGCAGGGAGCAAGAATAGAGTTTTTAAACCAAATGTTTATTGCAACCCTTTATCCAATGAATCTGGCAAGATTTGATGTTGTATTAGGAATGGATTGGTTAATAGTCAATAAAGCCAGTATTTTATGTGATCAAAAGTCAATCCAAGTAAATTCACCCAAGGGTGAAAAGATCACAATTAAAGGAGATAAACCATCTAGATCCACAAAATTCATCTCTGTAATGAAAACAACTAGTTATATAAGAAAAAGATCATTAGTGTATTTGATTTCTATAATCACTAACACTAAATGAAAAGAACTTAAGGATATTCCAGTAGTATCCCAGTTTCTAGATGTGTTTCCAGAAGAATTACCAGGATTACTGCCAGACAGGGAAGTCGAATTCAGAATCCATCTGCTACTAAGAAACAGCACCTATTGCCAAAGCACCCTACCGTCAGCACCCGCTGAGATGCAAGAGTTAAAGAAGTAGTTGGACGAATTGTTGGAGAAAGGATTCGTACAGCCGAGTTCATCGCCATGGGGAGCACCAATATTGTTCGTCAAAAAGAAAGACGGATCAATGCGTATGTTCATTGACTACCGCGAATTGAACAAGGTCACGATTAAGAATCGGCACCGATTACCGAGAATCGATGATTTGTTAGACCAGTTGCAAGGATCTCAATTTTTCTCTAAGATCGATTTATGATCAAGATATCATCAATTAAAGGTACAGGAAGAGGACATTCCTAAGACCGCTTTCAAAACAAGGTATGGCCACTATGAATTTATTGTCATGCCATTTGGTTTAACCAATGCCCCAGCCGCATTTATGGACATGATGAACCGAATATGTAAGCCATATTTGGATAAATTCATAATAGTTTTTATAGATGATATTCTCATTTACTCTAAAAGTAAAGAGGAATATGCAGCGCACCTGCACGCACTTCTAAGTTTATTGAGAAAGGAAAAGCTTTATGCAAAGTTTTCAATGTGGGAGTTTTGGTTACAACAGGTACAGTTTCTTGGACATTTAGTTAATCATGAAGGAATCCATGTGGATCCCACCAAGATCGAGGTGATTACTAAATAGAAAACCCCTGAATCACCAACCGAGGTTAGAAGTTTCTTAGGATTGGTCGGTTACTATAGAAGATTTATTCGAGATTTTTCTAGAATAGCCATTCCCTTAACTAAGCTAACCTGCAAATCTGTTAAGTTTTAATGGGGACCAAAACAAGAAGAAGCCTTTAGAATTCTTAAGCAAAGACTAACCCATGCACCCATACTAGTGTTACCAGAAGGAACTGAAGACTTTGTAGTCTATTGTGACGCTTCTAAGTTAGGTTATGGATGTGTGTTGATGCAACGTCAAAAGGTTATAGCCTACGCGTCTAGACAACTTAAGAATCATGAAGAGAATTATTCAACCCATGATTTGGAATTAGGAGCCAGAATTTTTGCCCTTAAGATTTGGAGACATTACCTTTATGGTAGTAAGTTTACCATTTTCACCGACCATAAGAGTTTAAGGTATGTCTTCGGGTAAAAGGAGTTGAATATGAGACAAAGGCGCTGGATGGAAATTTTTAGTGATTATGATTGCAATATCCAGTATCATGTAGGAAAGGCTAATGTGGTTGTTGATGCTTTAAGTCGAAAGTATCATGAGAAGCCAAAAAGAGTGCGTTCTCTTAAATTAAACCAACAATTAGATTTAAATGAACAGATTAGAGAAGCACAAGAATCAGTAATCAAGGATGATACTGAAAAGTTGAAACGAATGATTAAGGAATTAGAGTAAGGAACCGATAGAATTTGGAGATTCCATAAGAAAAGGATGTGGATACCTAAATTAGGAAACCTACGCCACCGTATATTAGAAGAAGCCCATAAGTCTAAGTATACGATGCATCCTGGAAGTGATAAGATGTATCAGGACTTAAGAAAGAATTTTTGGTGGATAGGAATGAAGAAAGATATAGCAGCTTATGTTTCTAAATGTTTAACCTGTTCACAAGTCAAAGATGAACATCAGAAACCCTCAGCATTGTTGCAACAGTTAGAGATGGCAGTTTGGAAATGCGAATTGATAACAATAGATTTTCTACTAAATTACCCAAAACAAGAAAAGGTAATGATACAATCTGGGTGATTGTAAATAGGCTAAATAAGTCAGCTCATTTCCTACCAATGAAAGAAACTTTCAGTATGGAACAATTAGCTAAGCTGTATGTAAATGAAGTAGTTTCATTACATGGAATTCCTTTATCTATTGTTTCTGATAGAGATAGCTGTTTTACCTCTCATTTTAGGGCAAGTTTCCAAAAGGTAATGGGAACCAAGCTGAATCTAAGCACTGCTTATCATCTTCAAACGGACGGACAAAGCGAAAGGACAATTCAGACAATGGAAGATATGCTTAGAGCTTGTGTAATTGATTTCGGAGGAAATTGGGACGATCACTTACCATTGATAGAATTTTCTTACAATAACAACTATCATACAAGTATCAATGTTGCACCATTAGAAGCACTTTATGGACGAAAGTGCCGAACGGCAGTTTGTTGGGAAGAAATCGGAGAAAAGCAACTATCTGGACCAAATATAGTGCAAGAAACAACCGACAAGATTGTTCAAGTCAAAGAACGACTAAAAGTAGCACGTGATCGACAGAAGAGCTATGCAGATAACAGACGCAAGCCGTTAGAATTTCAAGTAGGAGACAAAGTGTTATTGAAAGTCTCTCCTTGGAAAGGAGTGGTAAGATTAATCAAAAGGGGAAAGCTAAGCCCCAGGTATGTTGGACTTTATGAGATTATTAGAAAAATAGGACCTGAAGCATATCAGCTACAACTGCCAGAGGAAATGGCAGGAATACATGATGTGTTTCATGTATCTAATCTCAAGAAATGTTTAGCTGATGAATCACTGGTAGCACCTCTTAAGGACATAGAGGTATATGAAAGGCTCAAGTTTGTGGAAAGGCCTCTACAAATTGAAGACAGAAAAATCAAAAATCTCAAGCACATGAGATTAGTTCTGGTCAAAGTAAAATGGGATTCTAAGAGAGGACCGGAATACACTTGGGAGCTTGAATCAGAAATGCAAAGGAAATACCCGCATCTATTCCAGTAGACCTCGAGGACGTGTTCTAAAACAAGGTGGGGAGGATATAACAACCCTCACTAAAATTAATATTTAGTATGATAATTATGCAATAAGGAAACCCTAATTAAGTTTAGTATGATTAATTAATCAGTTAATCAATATTAATTAAGCTAACAAGATTAATTAAGCTAAGTAAGGTTTATTAAAAATAGATATATATGGGGTCGTATAAGAACGTTTAATATTAATAATTAAATATATTATTTCCCTTACTCCGTTTTTAATGAAACTTAGGTTAAAACGTAGATAAAAATATGCTCATTCTAAAGACATATTCGTCGTTTTATAAAACGTTATATTTTAAAAGTTATACAAGAAAAACGAGTTAAGCAGCTGAAATAATATAATTAAGCTAGCTAGCTAGCACGTCAAGCTAGCTAGCAAGCACGTCACTTGAATCCCACATCGAAAAAAAAGGAATTGAGCTGCTTGCTTGCTTGCTATAAATAAGAAGCTTAGGATTCATTTTTCTTTGCTCATTTCTTTTCTTCTTCTCTCTATACATTGGTGTTCTAACCAATAATCACCGATACGATATTCTGTTCGGTCAATTCAGGAACCAACTAACGGAATCCAAAGTATTATACTTTGTGAGTTCGTTAAACGGAATCCAAAGTACTATACTTTGTGAGTTCGTTAAACGGATGCCAAAGTACTGTCTGAATAAGACTACACTTTGTGAAGTTCGTTAAGGTTCGAATCTCGTAACTATCGTTGAGGTTTGATTTGGGTTTTACACAAATACGTATTCCATTCTGTTAAGCTATATGTTTAACTACCGAAAATACTCCCCACCACACACACACGCGAATCACTAATTAGTATAGCAGGGTGCTGCTACGATACAGGGTATTAACTCGATCGCTATTACGATTCATTTTCCGACTGATCAATATATCCAATGGATGTTTAAGTGCCACCCACATTAGGGTTATACTTTGTCGTTCATTGTTAAATCGATGGATGTTTAAGTATCGCACTTTGTCGTTCGTTGTGAGAATTTGATCTCGTGAGTTATCGTAATTGTTGTATTAAGTTACCTACCTAGTTCATGTGCACTAGGTTACAAGGCTAAATCAATAGGCTAAGCTTTGCCTGTATAAATCTGCAATATATCAAGGCTTATCTGTAGACTAAACTTTGGCCGTATGAATCTGCATGTTTATAATGTGAGTCATTCTCTTTTTATCAACTGTTTTACAATACTCCAAGTTATTTTTCAAAGGTTATAATTACAGGGATTAAGTCTTTGTAATCACCAAATTACAGCTGGTATGTGGGGTATTGTGCACATTACTATTTTTATCACTCTAGGTGAGTGAGTATCACTCTATGTGAGTGAGTATTACTCTGTGTGAGTTAGCCGTCACTATTTGGGGCAACGGGACCCAATAGTGGTATGACCACAGTCACAGATCCGGTCGAGTGACAAATACCTATTCTTGATAATTGGTTGATAAAAACATTGTAATCGCTCTTAATACTGTAAATTATAACAAATATGTTTTTGTGCAAACTGAATGAACTCATTCAGTATTTCCCGCTGACAAAACCTTTTTAAAACGCGTTTCAGGTAATTAGAGTATATGGGAGTAAGAATTGGATCCGGCACCGAAGGCATCAAGAAGTGGCTTATTTTATTTAAATCAAATTAAGAAATATTGTTTTTATTAAAAGCTACCTTTGAAACAATGGAATTTATTCCATCTATTTAAATAAAATCCGGTGTTTTCTAAACTCTGATATTTTCCTAACTCACGGTCCTGATGAAATTTCCGCTGCAATGTTTTTATAAATAAAAATAATCACCGGTACCACTGGACTGCTCACGGCACCCGATTCCGTCCAGGGTGGGTCGGGGGTCGTGACAGAAGGTGGTATCAGAGCCACTGCTTTAAGCCTATAAGTGTTGTGATAATAATACTTAAGCTTAAATAAAAAGAGTTAGGAGATTTCTATTAAATGGTAGCACAGCTGATAGCAGTTAGACTTAAACATAAGAAAAGATGCCTTAGTATAAGCTAAGCCACTGGTTTACACAATTAGGTGTTATAATAATACCTAAGTGAAACGGAGAATTAGAAACTTAATATTATCTGATAGCACTCCGGATGGTATTTAGACTTGAACTTAAGAATTTTGCCTTAAAATAAACTTTAAGGTAAATTACTTATATAAGTATAATGTAATGGATACTGGTATAACGGTTAGCAGGCAATAGCACTTACTTGCTATTTATTCTTGCTTATTGATATTATTTGGTCTAGAATAAGATATGTTATGGGAATACAAATTTCCTTGATTCTGGATAAAAGCCCTAATAAAAGAGGCACTTTTTAAAAAGATACTATTTATGGGAAATAGAAAATTTTCTCCGGCAAAACTGGGTATAGAGTAGCAGACTCTCCAGCTTGTCCGGACATATTGAGATTACCGCTCCGGCACGAACCGGATAAGACGGGGTAAATGATATGTCAAATCAGTGACAAGATTTCCCTAAATAGTATCATGACCAAATACCTGAGTGGTTCTTGGAAATATGAATCTGTTAAATACATTGACCTGATAAATGGTATGTTTGTTTCAGCATGTGAAATATGTGATTATATAGATAGGTATATCTATAAGGAAATTCCAAAAAACCATAAGGATTGACAAATTGAAATAAAGCACAAGCCTCCGTGTCTAGAATTCTTTATCAGGAATCTCTTTTCCAATATCAAACATTATTTTGTTTGATCATTTACCTCGTAACTCATACAATGAGAACCCTTTAAAGATGGGATATCATCGAAAGTATAAAAATTTACAATGCACAAGTAAGAAACATATAAAGTTGTGCTAATGCACAAGAAAACATATGAAACTTAAAATATACGTCCACAGACGTTGAAATATATCACACACGACTTTCCAAGGCAAGAACTTTGAAAAGTATAAATTGGGCACGATGACACCAATACTAATTCTGTCAGTAGAAAACTACTAATCAAAACGAAGCACTTTGCCACGTGATCCTACAAACGATCTACATTTCGCTGAGGTACGTTGGAACAAGATTTCACAATCATCGGTGCATAGTCTAACCTGGGTCATAATTATTAGCACTACAAGGCAGCACTAACCAATACCTAGCCTTAGTTAGGCATAGACTGGCCACCTATGCTTAAACAAGGCAGCACTAACCAATACCCAACCATGATAATAACCAGTTAAGGAGAAGACATATTTTCATAAAACAAATACAAGAATTAGATGAACGAATAAAATTATTTAAATAACTATCCAAGTAGTCGTGGACAAGACATTTTATAAACAATTGTTCATCTTGATTAATATTTCACAACCATTAAAAATATTCTTTTATATTAAAATATCAAATGTTATTTACGCAAGCCAATACTTAAATATGCTTGATATTAAAATAAACATTTATTATTCTACTTCTATGATTTAAAATACCATAATCTTATAGTTAAACACACTTGATTTTAAAAATAATAATCATAAGTTCTAGAATATTGGGTAAACCTATATCATTATATTGTCAAAATTACCACAGGTTTTGATATTTAAACCTATCTATATTTATTTATTATTCTACCTTATGACAACATAAAAGGAAAAAGGATTTTAATAAATCAAAATATCACCTATCTTTAATCAAACATTTTGATTAAAATCATCTGAATACAATTATAGGACAAAAATACACTAACTTTATTGTCTTTTCATGTATTCTTACAAATCACCCATCTCAGCACATTAGTTTTCTCATATCATAATCTAATATCTGACAAAACATTTTCATGTTTTCATTTTACTTTGACCCGGTCAATCTTAAGTCTTCCTTAGGTACCAATCAAGGTAAGTTTTCTTCTGACAAAGAATTTTACTAATTCCAAAAAGTTCTTCACATTCATTTTAAGAATCTATAGATCATATATCTTTTGGCTTGAACCCAATCACCTTGAAAAAAAAATATATACCATTTCATCTTATTCGTTTGAACATTTCATCTTTCGAAATATCCAGAAAGCCTCCTTGAAACTCTCAAATTCGAAAACAATAAATTCATTCGGTCATCATTGAATTCTTTACAAACCCTTTGCAGCGTCCGAATAGATTTGTAGCCTGTGCTAAACCCTATTCATACGCCATTCGTTTGATTTGTCATATTCTTGGTACAATTATGTACTCAGATTACGATACACTAAATTCTATTGTCCAGTACCATTTAAGTAAACGATATTGACTTTCGGATAATCATTGACAAATCATTTTCCATACTTCCATTCACAAATAGATATTTATCAATTCAGAATCTCCCCTAATTGATCAAAGTAAGTTTATTTCGGATATTGAATCCAATTGTTTCTATAAATCATTTCTATTTTTAAAATTCATACCCCTCAAAATATCTTTTGATTCCATTCCACGCTACATTATTCCTCCTACTTAAAAGAAGAAACATAACTCCAAGAAAATATCATAGTTCAAATCTCGAGGACGAGATTTTTATTAAGGTGGGGAGCATGTAACAACCCTCACTAAAATTAATATTTAGTATGATAATTATGCAATAAGGAAACCCTAATTAATTTTAGTATGATTAATTAATCAGTTAATCAATATTAATTAAGCTAACAAGATTAATTAAGCTAAGTAAGGTTTATTAAAAATAGATATATATGGGGTCGTATAAGAACGTTTAATATTAATAATTAAATATATTATTTCCCTTACTCCGTTTTTAATGAAACTTAGGTTAAAACGTAGATAAAAATATGCTCATTCTAAAGACATATTCGTCGTTTTATAAAACGTTATATTTTAAAAGTTATACAAGAAAAACGAGTTAAGCAGCTGAAATAATATAATTAAGCTAGCTAGCTAGCTAGCAAGCACGTCACTTGAATCCCACATCGAAAAAAAAGGAATTGAGCTGCTTGCTTGCTTGCTATAAATAAGAAGCTTAGGATTCATTTTTCTTTGCTCATTTCTTTTCTTCTTCTCTCTATACGTTGGTGTTCTAACCAATAATCACCGATACGATATTCTGTTCGGTCGATTCAGGAACCAACTAACGGAATCCAAAGTATTATACTTTGTGAGTTCGTTAAACGGAATCCAAAGTACTATACTTTGTGAGTTCGTTAAACGGATGCCAAAGTACTGTCTGAATAAGACTACACTTTGTGAAGTTCGTTAAGGTTCGAATCTCGTAACTATCGTTGAGGTTTGATTTGGGTTTTACACAAATACGTATTCCATTCTGTTAAGCTATATGTTTAACTACCGAAAATACTCCCCACCACACACACACGCGAATCACTAATTAGTATAGCAGGGTGCTGCTACGATACAGGGTATTAACTCGATCGCTATTACGATTCATTTTCCGACCGATCAATATATCCAATGGATGTTTAAGTGCCACCCACATTAGGGTTATACTTTGTCGTTCGTCGTTAAATCGATGGATGTTTAAGTATCGCACTTTGTCGTTCGTTGTGAGAATTTGATCTCGTGAGTTATCGTAATTGTTGTATTAAGTTACCTACCTAGTTCGTGTGCACTAGGTTACAAGGCTAAATCAATAGGCTAAGCTTTGCCTGTATAAATCTGCAATATATATCAAGGCTTATCTGTAGACTAAACTTTGGCCGTATGAATCTGCATGTTTATAATGTGAGTCATTCTCTTTTTATCAACTGTTTTACAATACTCCAAGTTATTTTTCAAAGGTTATAATTACAGGGATTAAGTCTTTGTAATCACCAAATTACAGCTGGTATGTGGGGTATTATGCACATTACTATTTTTATCACTCTAGGTGAGTGAGTATCACTCTATGTGAGTGAGTATTACTCTGTGTGAGTTAGCCGTCACTATTTGGGGCAACGGGACCCAATAGTGGTATGACCACAGTCACAGATCCGGTCGAGTGACAAATACCTATTCTTGATAATTGGTTGATAAAAACATTGTAATCGCTCTTAATACTGTAAATTATAACAAATATGTTTTTGTGCAAACTGAATGAACTCACTCAGTATTTCCCGCTGACAAAACCTTTTTAAAACGCGTTTCCGGTAATTACAGTATATGGGAGTAAGAATTGGATCCGGCACCGAAGGCATCAAGAAGTGGCTTATTTTATTTAAATCAAATTAAGAAATATTGTTTTTATTAAAAGCTACCTTTGAAACAATGGAATTTATTCCATCTATTTAAATAAAATCCGGTGTTTTCTAAACTCTGATATTTTCCTAACTCACGGTCCTGATGAAATTTCCGCTGCAATGTTTTTATAAATAAAAATAATCACCGGTACCACTGGACTGCTCACGGCACCCGATTCCGTCCAGGGTGGGTCGGGGGTCGTGACAATCAACTATAAAAATTACCAATAATAATTAATAAACGAACTCACTCTTTGATCTCAAATTTAGTAAAAATACTCCATTTTAGCTCTTTTATCTCTTAAAACTTTAATATTCCAACATGAACCAAATCCGAGTAATAATCAATAAAAACAACCTTAAAGTTATTCAAATTTGTAGGGATATATATATAAAAATATGTATATTTTAGATCACATGAGGGTGCATATGGCCCACTACCATGTGACTAAAACAATAAACATGCAATTAATTAATTAAAAGTAAAGACCTATTCTATTAAAAAATAACACAGGGGAAAAACTAAATTCAATGATTGTAATGCATAGGGGGTGTATTTCGTGAGTACACATCATTCCCTACCCCTTAAAAATCCTTGCCCTCAAGGATGCAACTGGAACAAGCCTTGAGGGTGCTCCACGGAGGTCGTCATTTGAGGCGTCCAACGGCATTCAGATCCATCGGAACAAAATGCCATGGTAGCCGCCATTCGACTTTTCCGGTTGTGTCATAACCCCCAACCATACCCTGGACGGGAGCCGTGAACAGTAAGGTGGTACCGTTGGTTATTTTGAAAGTATTGCAGCGAAAAATTTCATCAGAACCGTGAGTTAGGAAAAATACAAGAGTTTAGAAGCACCAGATTTTATTTATTAAATAGACGGGGATAAAGCCCATGTTTTATAAAGGTAGCTTTTAATAGGGAATAAGCTCAAATACATAAAACAACGTTTTCTTAGTTTAATTGATAATATAAGCCACTTATTTAAGCCTTCCGGTGTCGTATCACAACTCTTATTCCAATCTACTGTAATCACTTGAAACATGTTTAAAAACATTTTATCTGCAGGAAATACGGGTGAGTTCATTCATTTGTATAAAAAGACACATTGTTATAATTTACAGCCTAAGAATTTTTACATTTGTTTATATCGATCAATTATTCAAATCATTATTTGTCACTCGGTGGCAGTTCCGATGTGACGGTGGTCATATCAATCATTCGGCATTCCCTATAGTGAAGTTTGTCAAGTAGTGTATACAAAACACCACATACCGGCAGTAATTTCAAAATACAAAGACTTAATCACTGTAAATATAATTGAAAAACATTTATGGTTTTGCAAAGTATTTGATAAAAAGACAATGACTCACAATGTTGTGAGAAAAAGAAGAATGACTCACTTTGTAGAATTAGGGTTTTGATTTAACAGACCCCCTGATTCTATGGCTCTTGATTAAAAGTAAGTTTATAGCTTCAAGTCTTCTGAAAATTAAGCATCTACTACATCAGTGAATTTAAGCCTTCTGATTCTAACCATTAATTTCATAGAATATGATCCGTATTAGTGTATTAACCCAACTCAAACATTAACGATAATCACGAGATCAAAACCCCAACGTAGTTAACAAAGTATAGCCTTATTCATGCAGCATTTCGGCATCCGTTGATTGGGTTTCAGATCGATCGGATAGTGTATCGTTTCAATGATTAGGGTTTAGTACACTTTCTACGGAGCAGAGTTTCGAGGTTTAGGTGTTTGAGAGTTGAAACAACAGAACAAGGGAGCGTTTGTTCAGAGAAATTGATCGAACAGGTGCGAATGATCAAGTCCCAAACTGGCCTTTATATAGCCCAGGTTGACACCTCCCGCGCGTCGCGAGAGGAGACATGGTATCTTCCGCGTGTCGCCTGGTTCGGCCTGGCATGGGTCTGCCACGTGTCCTAGGTAGGTTTGACACGTGTCAGGCCATGGTGACACGTGTCTTCAGCTGCCTTTTTCGCCCAATCATGCGTTTTTCTCGATTATTGTGTCGGTTCTTATCGCGTATGCTCAAGTCACGATCCTAAATAGTTCGGTTTTTAATTGTGAGTCTAATAAGGGTACTTTTGTGCGGGTTGGTTCATTAACCGTCAAATTTTCTTAACTGCTAAGTTTTCTAATTGAGTATACAAGTTTCTTTGCGCGCACTTTTGGTTTTGATAATGGGTTGTCGTCGGAAATAGTTTTTAGGGTTGTTACAGGTTGCATTTGGTGCATTCTCAATGGGTGGCCATAGTGGGTGCCATTCACGTGTTCCGCTTCTTGTGTTGAACGATGAGACTTTTATCTTTTTCGTTGCTGAAATCATAGTCGTCGTTTTTGATGGTGTAGTGGCGGGAGCTTGTTTCGGTATCATGGTGGAAAATAATGCTGGTAAAGGTGATGGTACTGGAACATAAATTGGTGGTGGTGAGGTGGCAACAGTTGACAAGGTTGGTGGTGCGATGACGGAAACGGGTGGTGGTGCAGAAAAAATGGGTAAAGTTTTACAGCGAGTAGACACTTCAGCAGCACTTCGGCTCTGGAATCAGAAAGTTGGAACCCTTTCAAACGAAATTACATGATAGGTATTATCACACCCCCAAAATCCACACGCAGAGTATCACCGCATGGGGGTGTGACATGACCAGGATCAAGCCACCAATCATATTGAACATTGCAAGTATTTAATGAAATTCAACCCATCAATATAAAAGGTGGTCAAAACCAAACATAGTTAAAGTATAGCGGAAGCATAATTGTGAAAACCCAAACGTGAGTATAAGTTCATAAAGTGTAAATGTTTAACATGGAACACAACAGTCCATGTACCCACAACGATCGCGCCTCCCGTGCAAGCTCCATGAGTACCTATTGTCCTGCAAGGCATGTAACAGAGAGTCAACAACTAGTTGAGCGAGTTCACAGTAAGCAAGTTCGTAACAGTAAGTTCGTTGCATCATCAGGCGTCATTAACTAAGTCACTTGTATGTTCATTTAGTGGGGGTTTCCCATGTGTATATGTACTAGACTAGGGGCAACCATAAGTGTTCTTCTTAACCCAAGAACAGTAGTACGTACGAGGTTTACGTAGGTTTTACGTAAGTGTCCTTCTTAACTCGAGGACAGTGGTACACGGGGGTTTACGTAGGTTTTACGTAAGTGCTCTTCACAAACCGAGGCAGTAGTGAGTATTAGTTTACGTAGGTTTTACGTAAGTGTCCTTCGCAACCTGAGGACAGTGATAAGTACAAGTATACGTAGGTTTTACGTATGGGTCCTTCGCATCCGAGGACGATGGTAGATAGTCTAGTAACAGTGTAAGTACAAGTAATTGTTCAATTCCATTCCTTCAAATCGCATCCCCTACCCGTCGGGAATCCCATGCCTTGGTAAGAGTGCGAACTCACCTTGGTTTGCTCGGCAGAACACGAAAAGGTTACTTGAGCTAAGAGGGGTCAACCACGTCCAAACATGGTTACCATACGAGTCAGGTTTTGGTTCAAGTATTGCACACAAGTTTACACATAAGCTAACAAGTCACATCACATAGCGAGTATGGCAAACACATGGATCATATTAACAGTCATAACGTACCCAACTTGTGTGATCAGAAGATTGGGCTCACACAAGTCCATCAACCTTGTGCGAGTCACCCCTTTGAAACCCAATAGTACCCGGCCCATTAACTAGAAAGCCCCAACACATCCCTATACATTTACACGCCCCAAGATAATAAATGAGAAACTATCTTGTGCGATCCAGTTGATCTTGTGGACTGGACGTGGGCTTCGAGGCCCAACAGTATAAGTGAAGTTCAACCATTGTGTGTGGCCCAAAGCCTTGTGCGATCGGTACCATCTTGTGCGACCCACAAGACCTTGTGCGATCATGCAGAAACTATGTTGTACACTACGTTTAATTAGTTACGCTTTATGACTTGTGCGATTGTGTTGTGCGACCAAACACTTGTGCGATTGAGCTCTTGTGCGATCAGATCAGGTCTTGTGCGACCGGATCTTGTGCGAGATTTGGTGTTGAATTCCGATTAATATGGAAATCAGTTACATAACATTAACCAATGCAAATCAATTCTAGCAGTTTTCCATATTTGCACACAATCAATCAATCAACAGTTTTAGATTATGCAACTATCGATCAAAACAAGGTTTTTATCATGAAATTCATATGAACCCTAACCGATTCAAGGTTGTGATTACTAACATACACACCAATCATAACAATATACCAATCATACAAACAGTAGCACATCACAGTCGATTATCACGTCTTCGGTTAACAATCATCTTTAACATTATTTAAACAAAACATATAATCAGCCGATTACTTGCATGACATCCGATTTACATACATATAAAACATCACTGTTCATCATTCATGCAACCCTAATCATGTAATCGAACATGTAATCATACATCATTTACAAACACATATCATGAAGCACTAACCGATTAAGAGAATGTGATGAGAATGATCCGAACAAAGCTCCGATGGAGAGGGGTGGTGTATTCGCCGGCTTCAAGAGAGAGGAAGAGAGTAGGGTTTTGTGTGTGTTCTTGTTTAGCAAGTTATGAGAAAACAACCCCAATGAGGGGTGTTTGTTTGCGTATAAGAGGAGTGGGCCGAACCCTTCCTTGGGCTGCCCTATTGGTCCGATTACAAGAGTGTGAGCTGAGAGTGGTAAGGAGCCGAAGCCCAAAGGCTTGTGTGATTGGCCAAGTGTTGTGCGATCGGTTTGTTTAAATACATACATTTGTCACACATTAATACATAACATCACATATCATTCAGTTAATCAACAAGTTCACATAATCACATAATCAAAGTACAATGAGAGGTTTGAAACATGAGTTGTCACATTATCCCCAAGTTGAAAGAAATTTCGTCCCGAAATTTGGTACGTACTCACTGAGGAAGCTAGTTAAGTTGCATGGTTTTCCTGGTTTTCCTGGGGTGTCACATCCTCCCCCCGTTGATCTAGAATTTCGTCCCGAAATTCCGTGGTAGCTTTAGCCTCAGTAGTGGTTGTACTATTTGCAAACAATTGGGGATACTTTTGCTTCATTTGGTCTTCGCGTTCCCAGGTGAACTCTGGGCCATGACGGGAGTTCCAACGAACTCGAACAAGAGGTATTCTAGTGTGCTTGAGGACCTTAACATCCCGGTCCGCGATTTCAACAGGTTCCTCGACGAATCGCAATTGTTTGTCGATAGTGAGCTCCTTCAAAGGAACTATGAGGGTCTCATCTGACAGGCACTTCTTCAGATTCGACACGTGAAAGACGTTGTGAACTGCACCGAGTTCTGCTGGTAGGTTTAGTTTGTAGGCCACTTTGCCTATTCTTTCTATGATTTCGAACGGTCCGACATACCGCGGATTGAGCTTGCCTCGTTTGCCAAAACGAACCACACCTTTCCAAGGTGAAACTTTGAGTAGCACTCGATCCCCCAACATGGAACTCGAGTAGTTTCCTGCGCTTATCAGCGTAGCTTTTCTGACGGTCACGAGCCGCCGCCATGTGTTGCCGTATCTGTGCAATCCGTTCAGTAGCATCAACTACAAGTTCTGGACCTGTGATCTGACTATCCCCCACCTCTTCCCAACAGAGAGGTGACCGGCATTTACGTCCGTACAATGTATCGAATGGAGCGGCTTGGATGCTGGTATGGTAACTGTTATTGTACGAGAACTCCACTAACGGGAGATGCTTTTCCCAGCTGTTGCCGAAATCAATAACACACGCTCGAAGCATGTCTTCTAGAGTCTGGATAGTGCACTCAGACTGCCCATCCGTCTGAGGGTGGTAAGCTGTGCTCATGTCTAATCGAGAGCCAAAAGATTTGTGCATTGCTTGCCACAGTTCTGAAGTAAATCGTGCATCTCGATCAGAGATAATAGAGGTCGGCACTCCGTGCCTTGAGACAACTTCCTTAAGATATACGTCTGCTAGAGTGGAGAACTTATCCGTTTCCTTAATAGCCAGGAAGTGTGCAGACTTTGTGAGTCGATCCACGATCACCCAAATAGTATCGTTACCCCGCTGAGATCTAGGCAGGCCAGTAACAAAGTCCATGGAAATTTCCTCCCATTTCCATTGTGGTATCTTGGGTTGCTAAAGTAGGCCTGATGGTTTCTGGTATTCCGACTTGACTCTCGCACAAGTCAAGCACTTGCTAACGTATGTTGCTATGTGAGCTTTCATGCTAGGCCACCAATACGTGGTTCTGAGATCGTGGTACATTTTATCCGAACCTGGATGTACCGAGTAGCGCGAGACTTATGTGCTTCGTCCATTACAAGCTCACGTAAGCTGCCATATAGTGGGACCCAAATACGCCCCGTTATATAATAGGCGCCGTCTTCCTTTTGTTCTAATCGTTGCCTTGAGCCACGTAAGGCTTCAGCCCTGACGTTTTCTGGTTTCAATGCTTCTACCTGAGCATCTCGTATCTGAGCAGGAAGACCAGACTGAATAGTAAGTTGTAGTGCTCCTACACGCCTAGGTGTAGTATCTTTTCGACTGAGGGCGTCAGCCACAACATTGGCTTTGCCCGGATGGTACTTGATGGCACATTCGTAATCATTAAGTAGCTCAACCCATCGACGTTGACGCATGTTCAATTCCTTCTGCTTGAAGATATGCTCGAGGCTCCTGTGATCGGTGTAGATAGTGCACTTGGTACCGTACAGGTAATGTCGCCATATCTTATGCGCGAAAACAATAGCTCCCAGCTCTAAATCATGCGTAGTATAGTTCCGTTCATGAACCTTGAGTTGGCGCGAAGCATAAGCAATGACCTTGTCACGCTGCATTAACACACATCCAAGACCCTGAATGGATGCGTCGCAATAAACCACGAAATCGTCCGTGCCCTCTGGCAATGAAAGAATAGGTGCGCTGCAGAGCCTGTCTTTTAAGTGCTAAACAACAGTTTCCTGTGTACTACCCCAACGGTAGGTGACACCCTTCTGTGTCAGTAGTGTAAGCGGCTGCGCAATTTTTGAGAAGTCTTTAACGAACCTTCTATAGTAACCTGCCAAACCCAAGAATTGGTGTATTTCCGTTGGTGTACGTGGTGTAGGCCAGTTCCTGATCGAGTCTACCTTGGATGGATCCACATGAATCCCGTCCTTGTTTACCACGTGGCCTAGAAAGTGAACTTCGCGAAGCCAGAAGTGGCATTTTGAAAACTTGGCTTACAACTGTTCTGCTCGAAGGAGCTTCAAAATAAGTCGCAAATGCTGCTCGTGTTCCTCCTGACTCTTGGAGTAGATCAGGATGTCGTCAATGAAGACAATCACAAACTTGTCTAAATAAGGCTTGCACACTCTGTTCATAAGATCCATGAAGACTGCCGGTGTGTTCGTTAGCCCGAATGGCATGACAAGAAACTTGTAGTGGCTGTAGCGAGTTCTAAATGTTGTTTTGGAGACGTCCTCATCCCGGACTCTCAGCTGATGGTAGCCTGACCTCATATCTATCTTTGAGTAGTAGCTCGATCCTTGCAACTGATCGAACAAATCATCAATACGTGGAAGAGGATAGCGATTCTTCACTGTCACCTTGTTGAGCTCGCGATAATCTATGCACATCCTGAAGGTACCGTCCTTCTTTTTCATGAATAATACTGGAGCTCCCCAAGGCGAAGAGCTCAGACGAATAAAACCCTTATCCAAGAGTTCTTGCAGTTGCTTAGACAGTTCCTCCAGCTCAGTTGGAGCTAAGCGATACGGTGCGCGAGCTATGGGTGCTGCTCCAGGAGCTAGTTCATTCTGGAATTCGACCTGGCGATGTGGCGGTAGCCCAGGTAAGTCTTCAGGAAACACATGAGGAAAGTCGCGTACTACTGGAATGTCATCCAATCTCTTCTCCTTCGTTGATGCGTCAGTAACAAGCGCTAAAATAGCGGTGTGGCCCTTTCGCAAACACTTTTGGGCCTTAAGAAAGGAAATGACGCCTACAACAACACCACTTTTGTCGCCTTGAACTTCGAGAGATTCTTTACCAGAACGGGGAATACGAACAATCTTCTCCTTGCATAAGATCTCTGCTTGCTGTTGGGATAACCAATCCATACCAATAACGATGTCGAAACTACCCAGGGTTATAGGAATGAGATCGATAGAGAAAGTCTGACCAGCGAGGATAAGATTACAACCCTGAACTATGTGTGTGGCCTCTAGACTTTTACCGTTAGCTAACTCTACGACATGCTTAGTGTTCAAAAGTGTGGGTGTACGTTTGAGCATTTGACTAACTTTCAGTGACATATAACTGGTATCCGCACCCGAATCAAATAATACAGTAACATAAAAGTCGTCGAGAAGGAACTTACCCATAACCACGTTAGGATCGTTCCTTGCGTCACCCTGCCCCAGCACAAATGCATGACCCCTAGCGCTGTTGTTCCCATCATTGTTATTTCCCCCGTTGTTATTCTCATTGCCTTGATTGTTGTTGTTGTTCTGGTTTTGGTTTAACTGGGGGCAATGTCTCTTGAAGTGACCTTCAGCGCCACAATGAAAACATCCCTTGTTACCATGTTGTTAATTCTGCTGCGTTTGCTGCTGCTGCTGATTCTGAGTTACAGGCCGTGGGCTCCTACAATCCTTGGCCTCGTGACCCATCTTGGGACACCTCTGACAATGACCCTTGTTGCACTGGCCACTATGGTGTCTGTTACAATTGTTGCACCTTGGGTGATTTCCTCAATACGCACCCCTTCCCTGATTGCCCAAAGATTGCTGACCAGGGCTCTGATAGTTGTCAGTCTTTCGCTGCTGCACCTGAGACTGAACTGTAGCTGAACCCTACCTGGAAGCCCCCTCCCATTTCCGCTTGTTGTCACTGGGAGTAGCAGGAGTAGTAGAAGTGGTAGCGGTAGTAGTTGCACTGATACGCTTTGGCAGCCTGTTCTGTTCCACTGCCTGATCCGTGAGGCGATGAGCAAGACCTTGAATATCCTGGATATTATCAAGGTTGGCAGATGTCACATGGACCTGAATTTCTGGTGCTAGCCCTTTGAGATACAACTCTATACGCTTGATAGGAGGGTCCACCATAGTTGGACACAAGATGGCCAGCTCGTTTGACCGTTTAGTATAAGCCTCAATTTCCGACCCCATCATTTTCAAATGAAAGAACTCCACTTCTAACTTGTGGGTGTCATCACGTGTGCAGTATTCCCGCTTGATAAGTTCCTTGAAATCATTCCAAGGAGTGGCGCTAGCAGCTGCTAGCCCTAAAATCTGAACTTGCGCATTCCACCAAGTCAGCGCAATGCCTTCTAGAGTACCAGTGGCGTACTTCACCCTGCGAGCCTCAGGGCATTCACACATCACAAATACGGACTCGAGCTTTTCAAACCAATGGAGGAGTCCGACAGCTCCTTCAGTGCCACTGAACGTGCTTGGACGACAGTCCATGAAATTCTTGAAAGTGCAAACAGGTTGCTGAACATGTTGACCTCCTGCTTGTGCGGCTGCAAGTGCCGCAGCAACTTGTTCGTTAATGAGAGCCATCAACTGGGCTTGAGTTATGTCAACGCGTCCACTCATGATCTTCATATCAAAAGGGACATAAGTGAGAGAGGTTCGCAAGAAGTGCGATGACAGAAGAGAGTAAGCACACAAATGTTCTCAAGCAATAGTGGTTATGTGTATTCTAAGCATACCATGAGAAAAGTTCTATGTAATCTAGCAAGTAGGCAATAAAACATATACCATATTACCTAGAATGTTGAGTCTTGCACGTGGAGCGAGGCGTCGTTGTGGATCGTTGAGCACTGTACAGGTTATAGTCCGGTTTTAATAAAAACAATTTCCCCTTATTAAAACCAAGTTCTCTATAACCAATGGCTCTGATACCAATCTGTCACACCCCCAAAATCCACACGCAGAGTATCACCGCATGGGGGTGTGACATGACCAGGATCAAGCCACCAATCATATTGAACATTGCAAGTATTTAATGAAATTCAACCCATCAATATAAAAGGTGGTCAAAACCAAACATAGTTAAAGTATAGCGGAAGCATAATTGTGAAAACCCAAACGTGAGTATAAGTTCATAAAGTGTAAATGTTTAACATGGAACACAACAGTCCATGTTCCCACAACGATCGCGCCTCCCGTGCAAGCTCCATGAGTACCTATGGTTTTGCAAGGCATGTAACAGAGAGTCAACAACTAGTTGAGCGAGTTCACAGTAAGCAAGTTCGTAACAGGAAGTTTGTTGCATCATCATGCGTCATTAACTAAGTCACTTGTATGTTCATTTAGTGGGGGTTTCTCATGTGTGTATGTACTAGACTAGGGGCAACCATAGGTGTTCTTCTTAACCCAAGAACAGTAGTACGCACGAGGTTTACGTAGGTTTTACGTAAGTGTCCTTCTTAACTCGAGGACAGTGGTACGCGGGGGTTTAGGTAGGTTTTACGTAAGTGCTCTTCACAACCCGAGGCAGTAGTGAGTATTAGCTTACGTAGGTTTTACGTAAGTGTCCTTCGCAACCTGAGGACAGTGATAAGTACAAGTATACGTAGGTTTTACGTATGGGTCCTTCGCATCCGAGGACGATGGTAGATAGTCTAGTAACAGTGTAAGTACAAGTAATTGTTCAATTCCATTCCTTCAAATCCCATTCACTACACGCCGGGAATCCCATGCCTTGGTAAGAGTGCGAACTCACCTTGGTTTGCTCGGCAGAACACGAAAAGGTTACTTGAGCTAAGAGGGGTCAACCACGTCCTAACATGGTTACCATACGAGTCAGGTTTTGGTTCAAGTATTGCACACCAGTTTACACATAAGCTAACAAGTCACATCACATAGCGAGCATGGCAAACACGTGGATCATATTAACAGTCATAACGTACCCAACTTGTGTGATCAGAAGATTGGGCTCGCACAAGTCCAACAACCTTGTGCGAGTCACCCCTTTAAAACTCAATAGTACCCAGCCCATTAACTAGAAAGCCCCAACACATCCCTATACATATACACGCCCCAAGATAATAAATGAGAAACTATCTTGTGCGATCCAGTTGATCTTGTGCGACTGGACTTGGGCTTCGATGCCCAACAGTATAAGTGATGTTCAACCATTGTGTGTGGCCCAAAGCCTTGTGCGATCGGTACCATCTTGTGCGACCCACAAGACCTTGTGTGATCATGCAGAAACTATGTTGTACACTGCTTTTAATTAGTTGCGCTTTATGACTTGTGCGATTGTGTTGTGCGACCAAACACTCGTGCGATTGAGCTCTTGTGCGATCAGATCAGGTCTTGTGCGACCGGATCTTGTGCGAGATTTACTGTTGAATTCCGATTAATATGGCAATCAGTTACATAACATTAACCAATGCAAATCAATTCTAGCAGTTTTCCATATTTGCACACAATCAATCAATCAACAGTTTTAGATTATGCAAATATCGATCAAAATAAGGTTTTTATCATGAAATTCATATGAACCCTAACCGATTCAAGGTTGTGATTACTAACATACACACCAATCATAACAATATACCAATCATACAAACAGTAGCACATCACAGTCGATTATCACGTCTTAGGTTAACAATCATCTTTAACATTATTTGAACAAAACATATAATCAGCCGATTACTTGCATGACATCCGATTTACATACATATAAAACATCACTGTTCATCATTCAGGCAACCCTAATCATGTAATCGAACATGTAATCACACATCATTTACAAACACATATCATGAAGCACTAACCGATTAAGAGAATGTGATGAGAATGATCCGAACAAAGCTCTGATGGAGAGGGGTGGTGTGGTCGCCGGCTTCAAGAGAGAGGAAGCGAGTAGGGTTTTGTGTGTGTTCTTGTTTAGCAAGTTATGAGAAAACAACCCCAATGAGGGGTGTTTGTTTGCGTATAAGAGGAGTGGGCTGAACCCTTCCTTGGGCTGCCCTATTGGTCCGATTACAACAGTGTGAGCCGAGAGTGGTAAGGAGCCGAAGCCCAAAGGCTTGTGCGATTGGCCAAGTGTTGTGCGTTCGGTTTGTTTAAATACATACATTTGTCACACATTAATACATAACATCACATATCATTCAGTTAATCAACAAGTTCACATAATCACATAATCAAAGTACAATGAGAGGTTTGAAACACGAGTTGTCACAGGTATTTATAGGCTACTTGATTTCGTACGAACATGCTCGTGCGAAATTAGTTTCATGCGAAATCAGTGATTTCGTGCGAAACTACCATTTAATTTCGTAAGAAATAGCAAATTGCTATTTCATGTGAAATGGCCTCCACACCCATATTTCTCGATTTACGTGCCCTGGTCTATCTAAACAAATACAAGACTCGATACAAGACGAAGTCGACAGACGTATGCACCAACAGACTCCCCCTCGGATGTTGACGAGTCTTCAATGTCGAGTCTTCAACGTCTTCAGTCTTTATCAGTCTTTTCTCTTTCTGAAGTATCTGACAGTGTAAAACATCCTCAGTCTCTCTCTTCTTTATATTAGCACCAACAGATAATCTCCCCCACGGATGTTGATCTTAAACTTCAATCTCCTCTTTCTCTCTTTCAGGATTCTCCATCTGACTCTATCTTATCTTGATCAGATCTCTTGATTTCTTAAGTTCATCAACATCAGCAATTTGCATGAACTTCAGTTTCAGGATCAGAACTTGGCTCTCGTTCAAGAATCGTGACCTGGCTTTTACTCTGCTCAGGTTTAGACACTAGGACCTGCACACATCTCTACCTCACAATAAATTTCACAAATTAAAATTTGACAAATTTATCTACCACTTGCAGAAATCAAACAACAAAGAATTGATTTTACAATTTTAATCACTGATGACCCACTTGTAGACAAGACATTCAATTTTATTCATGTTAACCACAGACTCCCCCTCACGAAATCTTCATCATGTTTAGCACTTGGAATTTTGAAAATCAGCTTTTCAACATCAGTTATCGAAAATCTTTTTTGATTTTTTCAAAATTTATGCTAAAACACACTTAAAATCTTTTTGAATTTTTTATATAAGAGAAATGCAGAAAAGAAATATTTACAGACAATAGTTTTTGTGAGTTTGTCTAAGAGGATCATATCAGTTTATGAGACAAATCACCAACACCGTTAAGCTTTAGACATATTCAGTTCTAAATGATTCATGTAGATTGTCAGTATACTGATCCTTTTAAATTTTCACACAAAATTCAACTGTTTCGAGATACGATTTAGTGTTTTAATGAACTTAAACTTATTCGCGTGTACCATCTCAGAATATACTCCCGTATCCAGATTTCTATATTCAGTCTTACAGGTGAATGTACACTAATGATATCTGTAAATGGGTAATTGCGAGACCGTGAGAGCTCAGGCTATTGCTTCCGCAAAATCAGAGAGATGAAGGCTCGACTTTAGGTGTGTCCCATTTGGGGATCTTTTCTTCAACAGCACATGATTAGCATTTTGCAATGTTTCATCATTTTTTGTACTAAGGGCTGGCTTTAATATTTAAAGCTTTTGCAAAATATTATACGAGGACTAGGCTATTGCTCCTGCAAAATTAGAAGTCCTGGTATAATACCCCAGATATCATCACGCACAAAGACCTAGTATGTCAGAAATAGAAAATCTTTCAAACAAGATTTCGGGGGTTACCCATATATCTGAGAGATGTTCCCCATGAGATAAGTAAGTATATGAATTTAGGTTTATATCTCGAAAACAATCTATTAAATGAGTAAAAACCTACTGACACATCCTCAGTGAGACCATTTATCACATTTTTGACTTTACAATTCTTTAGCGTGTTGTGATAATCTACTGATGTACTATCATTTCCTCTTTTCACAACCAAACTCATTTTTTAACTTTTTAATGTTTTTGTCTTTTTCTGGTTTTATCATGTTTTTGTATTTTTCAAATTTTTCGAAATTTCTAAATTTTTACTCCCCCTAAAATCAAGATATATTTCAATTTTGATTTTCTGAGAAAATTTGAAAACAAACTGTACAAGGATTGACAACATGATGTTTCAAGCTTCAAGACTCCATCCACTTGGCATAAACAATCAGAACTCCCCCTTACAACAAACTATTTTCCTGTTAGGATCTGAGTTTGGATTGATTGTGATTTGTGTTTGAATTAAGATGGAATTATGAGTGAGTTATGCAGCGGAAATTAAATGGAACAAACTTTTCACAATCAAACAGAAGAAATGCTTTCAATCATACATTTTCAACATAGAATCAAATGATTAAATTTATTTCAAACTTTGATTACAATGCATGTATGATTCGCAAACTCCCCCTCAGCCCGAGCTCAGTGTTTGTTCGTGCAGGAAGAAGATGGTGAATGAGCTAAACAGAACAGTACAGAGTACTGTTCTATTTATAGGCACTTGCAAAGCACTGAGCATCTAAGCTGACGTCACCATGAAAGTGACATCTAACCTCCTAACAAACTCTAACATCTGATCTATACAAACACTGCTATGCTAACTACTGATATTACATATTAATTCATAAAGCAAACATAAACTGCTGCCGCATCCTTCCACTGCTGTGAACCCAGCAGTACTTGTCATGATCAGCAGTTTGAACCAAGGCAGTAGATTGAGCAGCAGAGCTTTAGTTCTTCAATCAGACTTTGACTTGTTCAGCAGTTGTAGGTCAGCAGTTTGTATGATCAGCAGATAGGAGGTTAGCAGATGTTGAAACCACTTTCAAGGGGAGAGACTTGCAACCAAACATCTGCTTATTCTGGATCCACTGCTCTGATCCAGTTGTGGCTTTCATTATATGTTCCTTTAGTAGGGTTCAATCCCAACAATCCCCCCCTGGAAGAGATAATGCCAAAACTCTTCATTATTGTATATCTTTATTGCCTCATCAGCAGTTCCCTTATTTGCCCTTTGAGTTGCAATTCAAAGGTTAAGGCATATGTATCATCATCATCCCTGCTAAGTGGAAGATCAAGGAGATCTTGCAAATCTTCAAGACTCAGGCCAAGAGCTTATTCCCTTGTTAGTTTCTTCATTTCGCCATCAGACCTGAACACAGTCATTACGTGGGTCTGTTTATCAGTTTTCCACTTTAGTACTTTTGAGCCTGATGGGAGCTTATTCCCTTGTTAGTTTCTTCATTTCGCCATCAGACCTGAACACAGTCAATACGTGGGTCTGTTTATCAGTTTTCCACTTTAGTACTTTTGATCCTGATGGGTTTCTTGGGAGATTTTTATTTGATGAGGTATTTGGAGATGCTGGCCTATTCATGACTGGCTGAGCAGTACTTGCAGATTGTTCCAGTTCAGATTCTTCTTTCATCATTAACATAATGCCCTTTTTTACAATGGCATTTCCAGCAATTAGATCTTGAACTGTTTCAGCACCCAACTGGTTTTGACTCCTTCTTTTGTAGATGGCAGCACCAGTAGGAGCAGTGGTTCTTTTGGCTTGCAGCTTTGGTGGTCGTTTTGAGACCTCTGCTTTGGAGTAGTCAGGTTTTTGTGGAGCTGTTGGATCTTTCTTCCTAAGTTCCTCCAACCTTTTATAGGTGGCCCTGACCCTCACTTCTCCCCACTTTGACACAGAATTCTTTGACCCATAATCAGCTGTTACCAGCTCCTCTTTCATTCTCTTTAACTCTAAGGCTTTGTCAGCTTCAAACTGTTTGAATTTTTCAGGGGGAGTCTGCTTGACCTTATTTTTGATCATTTCTTGAATCCTGGCTGCTTCACTTTCAAGCTCAGGAATGGTCCAGTTTTTGTACATGTGTTTCTCCCCCTTGTATTTCTTGGTTGCCATAATGCTTTTAATGTAGTCTTTTCTAAGAGTTTCATCTGCTCTTTCTGAAATTTGTTGACATACATTCTTTGCAAATTGTTCTAAGGATCTGACTTGTGTAAGCAAGAATTGGTAATTCTGCTGAATTTCTTTATCAGATTTTCCTTGAGCATTTCTTTTTGAGATACCCTATGCCTGCTTAACCTTGATTTTCAAATATTCTTCAATATTATTTGGTCTTGGATATCGTTCAACTGATGGCAAACTCCTTTTAGCAGGGTCATCCTCATAGTAAAAGGATTTAATTTCTTCTCTGACTGTTATGAGTTCAAGAGGAAATTGGACACCTGTAGGATGTAAGGGCTTGTAAATTTGAGCTGAAGAGAGAGGAATGGGTTTTGGAATTGTGACAAGTGCTTGGGATTTTGAAGGTGTTGGTGGTGGTGATGGAGAATCATCATCTGATATGATCACCCTTCTCCTTTTTATTTTAGGAGAGGCAGTGGTTTGTGACTGACTAACAGCTGCTGAAACAACTGGTGTTTCAACCACTGTTGTCACTACAACAGATGTTTTAGCATCTGCTGTCTTCTGCTTTATGGCCGGGAGTGATGGAGGAGATTTTGTTTTTGGTGGTGATAAGGCAGTGGAAGTGTTGTGTGTTGAGGTGGTGTGTGTTGAGGTGGTGTGTGTTGAAGTGAGAGCAGATGTTGAAACAACTGAAGTACCAGCAGATGTTGGTATAACAGAAGTTGCAACAGCTGTTTGGGTGGAGTTTTGATGTTGGTGGCTTTTGGACAGTAGTTTTGAAGTATGCTTTGGAAGACTAGATGGTGTGGACTTGGGTTTCCTTACTTTTCTAGTAAGATTTCCTTTTGGAACAGGATTTTGATCATCCTTTTCACCAGAACAACCCTACTCATTCAGCTCCATGAAAGCTCTCTTCTCCTCATTCCACCTTGATAAATCCTTTGCCGCTCTATCCCTTTTTACACTTATGACACCATCATCAAGTGCATTCTGGATAACATCAACCTTTTTGCTACCATCTGGCAAGGGTATGTTTCTGAGCGTTGCATCCTTTTCTGGATCAAGATACAACCCATTATCAATCCCTTTCCTTGTCCACTCCTTAATTTTCTCCCCCATTTTGGCATTATCTGTGGGGATTTCATCAATAAACAGAACTGTTGGAGGAGCAGTGCCAGTGGTTGCCAACAGATGGGCCTTGATAGCCTTGATATCATCTTTTGTATCCTTGAACCTAGTCTCCATTGTATGTTGTAGATCTTGAACATGTTTTTCATGTTGCTGCTCAGCCAGTTGATGTTGTTGTTGGAGAAAAGGTTGAAAAAGGTTCCAGAGCTCATTTGTAACATCTGCTGGTGGAGGAGCAGGTGCTTGAGGTGGAACAGCAGTGGATTGTACCATTTGGACTGTCAACAACTGATGCAGCATTTCTTTGATTTCTGCAACAGTGGTATCCAGTTTTTCAACTCTGTTCGTCAATTCCTGGTATTTTAAACCATCACCCAATTTAATGGGATCATCTGATTTCCCACTAGCAGTAGTTTTATCAGATGTTGAGGTAGGGAGTGTACTCCAAACATCAACAACTGATGCCCCTTTTCTTGGTACTGGGGTCTTCTTCCTTCAACACTTGATAATCTTTTGATGGAACTAGTGGTTAATACAAACTCACTAGCAGATAACAGAGGTGTTATGGAAGGAATTGCCTCCAAGGAAGTCTTATTGATGTAACCACTGTCCAAGTGTAAACCTATAGGTTCTACACTTGTAGTGGCTGCTTCACTTGGATTACCACCAAGAGTTACTTGTAACTCAAGGGGTGTAACCTCCTCAGGTTGTGTTGGTGGGTTAGCAAAGATTATTTAAAAAGAGTCACCTTGGTTT
Source organism: Helianthus annuus (assembly GCF_002127325.2). Lineage (NCBI taxonomy): Eukaryota > Viridiplantae > Streptophyta > Magnoliopsida > Asterales > Asteraceae > Helianthus > Helianthus annuus. The sequence goes on from NC_035436.2 coordinate 27,435,434, forward strand.
ATTACCGCAATATCATTTTTACTAAATTTTTTCTCAAAATAATAACTCAAAAATCTTGGAAATAGTAAAAATGATTTTGGTTCAACATTTTTAACCAAATCATTGAAGATTTCCTGGGAATAATTAAAGTTTTCCTCTTGAAGAATTGTGACAACTCGAGTGTTTGACTTTCACTTTCGCATTTATTGCGCGTTGACTTTGACTTTGACTGTTTAGTTGTTGGATTGTGGACTTGAATTATACGAGTTGTGTGTTAATAGAATATATTGTCGTTTTGCCTATATGTTACTATTTGTGGTGATAGAAAATAATATTAGAATTGTTATTATTATAATATTAACTTTAACCTAGCCCTCGAAGGATGACATGTAGTTCGAAGGATTCGAAGGACCACGAAGGATAACCTTCGACCCCGAAACATATCCTTCGAGCACGAAACATATCCTTCGATATGTTTCGGCCCAGTCCTTCCAATGGGCTTGGCCCATTTCTGTAATACGTATAAGTACGTATCAACATGTACCGGCTGTCATTTTCTATCATATTCCCAACCCTAGAGCTCTCCAAACTGTGACGGCAAGCTAGTAACCACAGGAGACCCTTGCGACCAAACCCTCATTTCGGTTAGTAAAATCTATTTGATTCGATCGTTCGTTTATGCGTATGTGTTCACGTGTAGTGTGTTCTTGATTGTTGATGTAACCTGAACTGATACATGCCTGAATATTATGATTTTGAATACGATGGAATATCGATATAGATTTCACATAGGGTTTGATGATGTGTTAATGTGCGTTAACCGGTTTCGTGATACGTTTAAACTAGGTTCATGCTAGACAATGATTTCTGGATGATTGCGTTATGATTAGATGTGCTAAATGATTCTGATGATTTGGTAATGATGATGATGACGGCTGTATAGATGATTAGGGTTGCTGTTCCTGTGAAAACGTAACTGATTGTGAAAACGTAACTGTTGATTGATCGAAAGATACTGTTTGTCGAAACATAGGTAGTGTCGAAAGATGCTTGTAGTCGAAACATAGCATTGACCGAAGGATAGATATGACCGAAACATAATTAAGTTGACCGAAAGATACCTTAGGTCGAAAGATGACTAATGGTACGAAACATACCAACTAGTCCGAAAGATAACTGTGAAAACTTGTAAGTGTCGAAAGATCACTGATGTGTCGAAAGTTAGCAGTGGATCGAAGGATAGTAGCAATTATAAACATCCATCGAAGGATGGAATGTATACATGAACTATTTGACATGCCATGCTTGATGATGAATGTTTACATTTGTAATTGTGTGCACTAGCTGATGAGTAACTAGGAAATGGTACGTGTGCGCCGACGTACAAACTGACTGTTACGTGAACATTGTATTGCATGCGAATCATTGCGAACATGAACTGATTTGTTATACGTGCATACACTAGGACGTGATTAATTACTTGTGAGTGCATAACCTAGCATACCGAGCAAACCAAGGTGAGTTCACACTCCTACTAAGGCATGGGATTCCCGGGTTGTGGGAATGGGTTAAAGGTTGTTATTGAAAGGAACGTACATATGCTTTACTAGACTGTCACCTATCATGTCCTCGGATGTCAGGACGGTTACGTAGGTTGGGATAACACCTACGGGTTCACATGCCATTCTATCCTCGGTTACGAAGGATACGCACGTAAAACCTACGTGTACGCATTACTTATTTCTATCCTCAGGTTACGAAGGATACGTGCGTAAAACCTACGCACACTTTATACACACTTCTGTTCTCGGACGAAGAACAGGGATAATAATACGAACAGTCTAGTGGTCACTTAACATGGGAAGCCCCCACCAGCACAACTTACTATCGGCCCTGTAGAGCCACCTGTTATTTACTGTTACACATTCACTTACTGTGAACTCGCTCAACTAGTTTGTTGACCATTCTGTTACATGCCTTGCAGATCGTTAGGTACTTGGAGCTTGCACTGGAGAAGCGGGTCGTTGTGGACAAGGATTCGTGGTTTCTATGCTGAACTATTATAACATTTGAACTATTTACTATTGTTGGATTATTACTATGCTTCCGCTACACTTTAAAACAATAACATGTTTTGAACACCTTTGGTATTGAACGGATGGTTTTCTTTTATCTTACTTAATACTATATGCATGTTCAATATGATTGGTGGCTTGATCCTGGTCAGTCACGCTCCCAAGCGGTGATACTCCGCAGGTGGATTTTGGGGGTGTGACAGATTGGTATCAGAGCCATTGGTTATAGAGAACTTGGTTTTAATATGGGAAAACGTTTTTATTAAAACCAGACTATAACCAGAACAGTGCTCTCAACGATCCACAACGACGCTTCGCTCCACGTGCAAGACTCAACTCCCTAGGTAATAAGGTTTATGTTTATTGCCTACATGCTAGAATTTGCATAGAACTTTGCTCGTAGTATGCTTACATTACCTTGCTCACAACTTGTTATTGCTTGAGAATACTTATGTGCTTACACTCTTCTGTCATCGCACTATTCGCGAACCTTTCTCACTTATGTTGCCTTTGATGTGAAGATCAATGGCCGCACGAATTACCATGACTCAAGCCCAGCTAGAGGCTCTCGTTGCTGCGGCAGTTGCAGCCGCCCAAGCAGGTAGTACACCCTGCAATATAGACACTAGGATCTTTAGATCCTACATTAATTCTTGTACTTAACTTTGCCCTGTTCGTACACAATAGGTCAACCCGCTCAGCAACAACCTGGGTGCACATTCAAGAATTTTATGGACTGTCGTCCTAGCTCGTTCAGTGGCACGGAGGGGGCAGTTGGACTCCTCCACTGGTTTGAAAAGCTCGAGTCGGTTTTCGAAATGTGTGAATGCCCTGAGGCTCGCAGGGTGAAGTTCGCCACTGGCACACTTGAAGGGATTGCGCTCACTTGGTGGAACGCACAAGTGCAGATCTTAGGGTTGGCAGCTGCTAACGCCACACCCTGGAATGAATTCAAAGAACTGATCAAGAGGGAATACTGCACTAGAGAAGACATTCACAAGTTGGAGGACGAGTTGTATAACTTGAAAATGGTTGGTTCGGAAATCGAAGCTTACACCAAAAGATCGAATGAGTTGGCTGTGTTATGTCCAACTATGGTGGACCCTCCATACAAGCGAATTGAGTTGTATCTCAAGGGGCTCGCGTCAGAGATTCAGAGCCACGTTACCTCGGCTAACCTCAACAACATCCAGGAAATCCAGCGTCTCGCTCATCGCATCACAGATCAGGCAGTAGACCAGGGCAAACTGCCAAAGCGTATCAGTGCTACCGCTACTGCTACTACTACACTTGCTACTCCCAGCGAAAGTAAGAGAAAATGGGAGGGGGATTCTAGCAAGGGATCAGCATCGGTACAGTCACAGTCTCAGCAGCGAAAGACGGATAGTTACCAAAGTCCCAGTCAGCACTCATCGAGCAGCCACAGACAGGGAGGGTATCGAGGAAACCTTCCAAAGTGTAACAACTGCAACAGGCATCACAGCGGCCAGTGCAATAAGGGCCGTTGTCAAAGGTGTTTAAAGATGGGTCACGAGGCCAAAGATTGTAGAAGCGCTCGCCCTGCAAATCAGAATCAGCAGCCTCAGCAACCAGCTCCACAGAATCAGCAGAATCAGCAACAGGGCAACAGGGGGTGTTATAAGTGTGGGGCTGAAGGTCACTTCAAACGCGATTGCCCACAGTTGAACCAGAACCGCAACAACAACCATCAGGGCAACGGGAACCATAACAACAATAATGGGGGCAACAACAACAACAACAACGGCAATGAAGCTCGTGGTCGAGCATTTGTGTTGGGTCGAGGAGATGCAGTGAATGATCCCAATGTGGTTATGGGTAAGTTTCTTCTCGACGATATTTATGTTACTGTCTTATTTGATTCGGGTGCTGATACAAGTTATATGTCACTGAAAATGGGTAAATTATTAAAACGTACACCAACACCCCTAGACACCAAACACGTCGTAGAACTAGCCAATGGTAAAAGTGTAGAAGCCACACAGGTAGTCAAGGGTTGTAGCATTGTTCTAGCGGGTCAGACTTTCACGATTGATCTTATACCCATAGTCTTGGGTAGCTTCGACGTCGTCATCGGCATGGATTGGTTATCTCAACATCACGCAGAGATCTTATGCAAGGAAAAAGTTATTCGTATTCCTCGCTCCAGTCAAGAACCTCTCGAAGTTCAGGGCGACAAGAGTGGTGCTGTGGTTGGCATCATCTCTTACTTGAAGGCGCAGAAATGTTTACGAAAGGGGCATACTGCCATTATGGCTCTCGTTACTGATGCATCAGCAAAGGAAAAGAAGCTGGAGGATATCCCAGTTGTACGTGACTTCCCTCAGGTGTTTCCTGAAGATTTACCAGGCTTACCGCCTCATCGTCAAGTCGAGTTTCAGATCGAATTGGCACCTGGAGCAGCGCCAATAGCCCGCGCACCATATCGTTTAGCTCCAACCGAACTGGAAGAACTGTCGAAGCAGCTGCAAGAGCTCTTGGAAAAGGGCTTTATTCGTCCAAGCTCTTCGCCTTGGGGAGCTCCAGTGTTATTTGTGAAGAAGAAAGACGGTACGTTCAGGATGTGCATCGACTACCGTGAACTCAACAAGGTGACGGTGAAGAACCGTTATCCTCTTCCACGCATAGATGACTTATTCGACCAGTTGCAAGGGTCGTGTTACTATTCCAAGATCGATTTAAGGTCAGGGTATCATCAACTGAGAGTCCGGGATGAGGACGTCTCCAAAACTGCTTTCAGAACTCGTTATGGTCACTACGAGTTTCTGGTCATGCCATTCGGGCTTACAAACGCACCTGCAGTCTTCATGGATCTTATGAACAGGGTGTGCAAACCGTATCTCGACAAGTTCGTCATCGTTTTCATCGACGACATTTTGATTTACTCCAAGAGTCAGGAGGAGCACGAGCAGCACTTACGCGTTATCTTGGAACTTCTTCGAAACGAGCAACTGTACGCAAAGTTTTCAAAATGCGACTTCTGGCTTCGTGAAGTCCACTTCTTAGGCCATGTGGTAAACAAGGATGGGATTCATGTCGATCCATCCAAGGTTGATTCGATCAGAAACTGGCCAGCACCGCGTACACCGACAGAAATACGCCAATTCTTGGGTTTGGCGGGTTACTACAGGCGATTTATTAAAGACTTCTCAAAGATCGCGCAACCACTCACTATGCTTACACAGAAAGGTGTCGTTTACAGATGGGGTAATGCACAGGAGACCGCTTTTCAGTACTTAAAGGATAGGCTTTGCAGCGCACCTATTCTTTCATTGCCAGAGGGCACAGATGACTTCGTGGTTTATTGTGACGCATCGATACAGGGGCTTGGTTGTGTATTGATGCAGCGGGATAAGGTTATTGCTTACGCCTCTCGGCAACTCAAGGTTCATGAACGGAACTACACGACGCACGATTTAGAGCTGGGAGCTGTTGTTTTCGCGCTTAAGATATGGCGACACTACCTGTACGGTACCAAGTGCACGATTTACACCGATCACAGGAGTCTCGAGCATATTCTTAAGCAAAAGGATTTGAATATGCGTCAACGAAGATGGGTTGAACTTCTGAACGACTACGAATGCGCCATCAAGTATCATCCAGGCAAGGCCAATGTTGTGGCTGATGCCCTCAGTCGGAAAGACTCTCTACCTAAGCGCGTGCGAGCGCTACAGCTTACCATTCAGTCCAGTCTTCCTGCACAGATACGAGCAGCTCAGATAGAAGCACTAAAACCCGAAAACGTCAAGGCTGAAGCCTTGCGCGGTACAAGGCAACAAATGGAACAAAAGGAAGACGGCGCCTACTATGTAACGGGGCGTATTTGGGTCCCACTGTATGGCGGTTTACGCGAACTTGTGATGGATGAAGCGCACAAGTCTCGCTACTCGGTACATCCAGGGTCGGATAAGATGTACCACGATATCAGAACAACTTATTGGTGGCCAAACATGAAAGCTCTTATCGCAACTTACGTCGGCAAGTGTTTAACTTGTGCAAGGGTTAAAATCGAGTACCAGAAACCATCAGGCCTACTTCAGCAACCAGAAATACCACAATGGAAATGGGAGCAAATTTCCATGGATTTTGTTACTGGCCTACCTAGATCCCAGCGTGGGAATGACACTATCTGGGTGGTCGTTGATCGACTCACAAAGTCTGCTCACTTCTTGGCTATCAAAGAAAAGGATAAGTTTTCTACCCTAGCAGACATCTACATGAAAGAAGTTGTTTCGAGGCACGGAGTGCCCACCTCTATTATTTCGGATCGCGATGCACGATTCACGTCAGAGCTTTGGCAAGCGATGCACAAATCTTTCGGCTCACGATTAGACATGAGCACAGCATATCATCCTCAGACAGATGGGCAGTCTGAGCGAACTATTCAAACTCTAGAAGACATGCTTCGAGCGTGTGTTATCGATTTCGGCAACGGCTGGGAAAAGCACCTCCCTTTGGTGGAGTTCTCATACAATAATAGCTACCATACCAGCATTCAAGCCGCTCCATTCGAGGCATTGTACGGACGTAAATGCCGGTCACCTCTCTGTTGGGCAGAGGTGGGGGATAGTCAGATTACGGGTCCAGATATTGTTGTGGACGCCACAGAAAAGATAGCACAGATACGACAACGCATGGCGGCAGCGCGCGACCGTCAGAAAGCCTACGCGGACAAGCGTAGAAAGCCATTGGAATTTGAGGTCGGGGACCGGGTTTTATTAAAAGTTTCACCCTGGAAGGGTGTGGTTCGTTTTGGTAAAAGAGGCAAACTGAATCCGCGGTACGTCGGACCATTCGAAATCTTAGAAAAGATTGGCAAGGTAGCCTACAGATTAAACCTACCTCCTGAACTCGGTGCAGTTCACAATGTATTTCACGTGTCAAATCTGAAGAAGTGCCTGTCAGATGAGACCCTTATAGTTCCTTTTAAGGAACTCACTATCGACGAGCGGTTGCAGTTCGTCGAGGAACCAGTTGAAATCACGGACCGGGATGTTAAGGTCCTCAAACACAAGAGAATCCCTCTTGTTCGAGTTCGTTGGAACTCCCAGCGTGGCCCGGAGTATACATGGGAACGCGAAGACCAGATGAAAGAAAAGTACCCCCAGCTATTCGGAACCAATGTATCCACTTCTGAGACTGAAGCTACTACTACTGAATTTCGGGACGAAATTCCAAATCAACGGGGGGATGATGTGACACCCCAGGAAAACCAGTGAACGATACCTAGCTTCCTCAGTAAGTGCGTACCAAATTTCGGGACGAAATTTCTTTTAAGTTGGGGATAATGTGACAACTCGAGTGTTTGACTTTCACTTTCGCATTTATTGCGCGTTGACTTTGACTTTGACTGTTTAGTTGTTGGATTGTGGACTTGAATTATACGAGTTGTGTGTTAATAGAATATATTGTCGTTTTGCCTATATGTTACTATTTGTGGTGATAGAAAATAATATTAGAATTGTTATTATTATAATATTAACTTTAACCTAGCCCTCGAAGGATGACATGTAGTTCGAAGGATTCGAAGGACCACGAAGGATAACCTTCGACCCCGAAACATATCCTTCGAGCACGAAACATATCCTTCGATATGTTTCGGCCCAGTCCTTCCAATGGGCTTGGCCCATTTCTGTAATACGTATAAGTACGTATCAACATGTACCGGCTGTCATTTTCTATCATATTCCCAACCCTAGAGCTCTCCAAACTGTGACGGCAAGCTAGTAACCACAGGAGACCCTTGCGACCAAACCCTCATTTCGGTTAGTAAAATCTATTTGATTCGATCGTTCGTTTATGCGTATGTGTTCACGTGTAGTGTGTTCTTGATTGTTGATGTAACCTGAACTGATACATGCCTGAATATTATGATTTTGAATACGATGGAATATCGATATAGATTTCACATAGGGTTTGATGATGTGTTAATGTGCGTTAACCGGTTTCGTGATACGTTTAAACTAGGTTCATGCTAGACAATGATTTCTGGATGATTGCGTTATGATTAGATGTGCTAAATGATTCTGATGATTTGGTAATGATGATGATGACGGCTGTATAGATGATTAGGGTTGCTGTTCCTGTGAAAACGTAACTGATTGTGAAAACGTAACTGTTGATTGATCGAAAGATACTGTTTGTCGAAACATAGGTAGTGTCGAAAGATGCTTGTAGTCGAAACATAGCATTGACCGAAGGATAGATATGACCGAAACATAATTAAGTTGACCGAAAGATACCTTAGGTCGAAAGATGACTAATGGTACGAAACATACCAACTAGTCCGAAAGATAACTGTGAAAACTTGTAAGTGTCGAAAGATCACTGATGTGTCGAAAGTTAGCAGTGGATCGAAGGATAGTAGCAATTATAAACATCCATCGAAGGATGGAATGTATACATGAACTATTTGACATGCCATGCTTGATGATGAATGTTTACATTTGTAATTGTGTGCACTAGCTGATGAGTAACTAGGAAATGGTACGTGTGCGCCGACGTACAAACTGACTGTTACGTGAACATTGTATTGCATGCGAATCATTGCGAACATGAACTGATTTGTTATACGTGCATACACTAGGACGTGATTAATTACTTGTGAGTGCATAACCTAGCATACCGAGCAAACCAAGGTGAGTTCACACTCCTACTAAGGCATGGGATTCCCGGGTTGTGGGAATGGGTTAAAGGTTGTTATTGAAAGGAACGTACATATGCTTTACTAGACTGTCACCTATCATGTCCTCGGATGTCAGGACGGTTACGTAGGTTGGGATAACACCTACGGGTTCACATGCCATTCTATCCTCGGTTACGAAGGATACGCACGTAAAACCTACGTGTACGCATTACTTATTTCTATCCTCAGGTTACGAAGGATACGTGCGTAAAACCTACGCACACTTTATACACACTTCTGTTCTCGGACGAAGAACAGGGATAATAATACGAACAGTCTAGTGGTCACTTAACATGGGAAGCCCCCACCAGCACAACTTACTATCGGCCCTGTAGAGCCACCTGTTATTTACTGTTACACATTCACTTACTGTGAACTCGCTCAACTAGTTTGTTGACCATTCTGTTACATGCCTTGCAGATCGTTAGGTACTTGGAGCTTGCACTGGAGAAGCGGGTCGTTGTGGACAAGGATTCGTGGTTTCTATGCTGAACTATTATAACATTTGAACTATTTACTATTGTTGGATTATTACTATGCTTCCGCTACACTTTAAAACAATAACATGTTTTGAACACCTTTGGTATTGAACGGATGGTTTTCTTTTATCTTACTTAATACTATATGCATGTTCAATATGATTGGTGGCTTGATCCTGGTCAGTCACGCTCCCAAGCGGTGATACTCCGCAGGTGGATTTTGGGGGTGTGACAAGAATAGCATATCCCAGGTTTTGAATCTTCATGGGTATTTCATTAAAAGAAGTGGTTTTATTTGAAACAAACATGAGGAGGGTATGTAATAAAAATCGTGTTGCAGGAGGGAAGAAACCTTTTTGTAAGGTATCCCTCTTCATCATTGTGTCTGCATACCCCCGCTCAATGACTCGTTTTTAGGGAAAGAAAGTTTACCTTCCTGATCATCGAGCTGAAAGACTTCTGATATGGATTGCGGTGTGATTCGGACTGCTTTCTTCTGCAGAGTAGAGTTAATGGCTATGACATCTTCTCCTTATGTTTCAAGGGTACAATTTTTCCAAAACTCTCTCTGAGTTTGCAGGTAAATGGGTGCATCAATGGTTAACAAAGTTTTGTACTTTGATGCATTAAGCATATCGAGGATGGAATCAAATGTGTCGATGTTGCCGGGCTTTGTGAGAAGACCCAGAAGATTATGAGATGGTTTGTGTGGGATTTCTGTAGAGGTAGCCTTTTGAGAGGCCCCTTTAGACGATTTTGTGGATGATTTCGATTTTGTCATTTTGAAGATGAGGATCGAAAATGAGATTGTGAAGAAATTTGATGAAATGTGATAGAAACTGTTTTAAGAAGAGAATTTTTAAGAATTCAATTCGACAGTGAAACCCTGTTTGGGGTTTGAAAGGGGGTTTTATGGAGGAAAAGTGAATGCTGACATGGCAGCGGTTACAAAAGGTCTGACCACTAAGTACTGTCCGCATGCCATCCCCTGGTGAAGTGAAGGACAGTACTTTTGAACAGTACTTTTTGTGAAAACAACTGATGAAGGCAGTAGTTGTAACGGACATGGAGAACAGTGGATGCTTTTAACTATCAGTGGATAGCACAGCAGTGGATACAACACTGATTTTGAACATCAATGCGTATCAGATGAAAATGAGAACAGGGGATGACTTTCATCAGTGGACAGACGTTTGAAGTAGAGCAGACTTTTGAACCCATCAGTGGTTATGGCAGACTTTTTGGATTTTAATGAAAAATTCATTTTTAGCTATTTTTAAGGATGGATTTTTGGTTTTCTGAAACATTTTAATGTTTTTATTCATAGAAAAACAGGATTTTGCCTGTTATTCCATGTTTAGCATGCCAATCCTAGAGATCAAGCTTTCAAAGGTGGATGTGTCTAATGCTTTGGTTAGCACATCTGCCAGCTGATCTTTAGTTGGAACATGATGCAGAGAAATCAAACCTTTTTCATAGCAATCCATCACAAAGTGCTGTCTGATGTCGATGTGTTTGGTGGTTGAGTGGGAAACTGGATTTTTGATGATATTTTCTGCTGCCTGGCTGTCCAACATGAGTGGTGTCTTTAAGGCAGTGATACCAAAATCCAGTAACTGATTCTGAAGCCAGAGCAGTTGGGCTGTACAGCTTGCAGCAGCTATATATTCTCTCTCAGCAGTGGATGTGGAAACAGCTGCTTGCTTTTTGCTTTGCCAAGAAACTAAGCAATTGCCTAGAAATTGGCACCCTCCTGAAGTGGACTTCCTTGTTTTATCACATCCAGCAAAGTCACTGTCTGAGAAACCTGAAAGCTCAATTTTACCATCAGCTGGATACCAGATACCAAGTGTGGGAGCACCTTTGAGGTATCTGAATATCCTTTTTACAGTAATAAGGTTTGACTTTCTAGGGGCTGATTGGGATCTTGCACAGACACATGTTGCAAACATAATATCTGGTCTAGATGCAGTTAGGTACAATAAGGACCCAATTATGCTTCTATATAAGGTCTGATCAACCAAATCATCCTTTTCTTCAGACATGACCAATTTATTGGTTGCAATGGCTGTACTACATGGCTTACAATCATCCATATCAAATTTATTTAAAAGTTCTTTGGCATATTTGCCTTGATGGATGAAAGTACCATTTTGCAGTTGCCTTACTTGGAGACCAAGAAAGCACTGGAGTTCACCCATTGCACTCATTTCAAACTCAGCTGTCATGAGTTGCCTGAACTTTTCACACATTTTATTACATGTGCTTCCAAAAATGATGTCATCCACATAAATCTGGACAATCATCAAATCCTTTCCTCTCCATTTTAAAAACAGTGTTTTATCAATCTTGCCTCTGGTGAAACCAATGGAAAGTAAAAAGGTGGACAGAGTTTCATACCAGGCCCTTGGTGCTTGTTTCAAGCCATGCAAAGCTTTATTTAGCTTGTAGACATGATCTGGATTAAATGGATCCTCAAAACCTGGAGGTTGACAAACATAAACCTCCTCTTGAATCTTACCATAGAGTAATGCACATTTGATATCCATTTGATACACCTTGATGTTGTGGTTGACAGCAAAGGCCAGAAAGAGTCTGATAGCTTCAAGTCTTGCTACAGGGGCAAATGTTTCATCATAGTCAATGCCCTCTTCTTGGCTGAAACCTTGAACCACAAGCCTGGCTTTATTCTTGACAACAATACCCCTTCCATCAGTTTTATTTTTGAAGACCCATTTTGTGCCAATAGGACTCACACCCTCTGGCAATGGAACAAGCTCCCATACTTGTTGACTTCTAAACTGTTGGAGCTCCTCTTGCATTGCTTCTACCCAGCTGTTGTCTTTTAGTGCCTCTTGATACTTGACTGGCTGATGAGTGATAGAAAACCTGCAAAAAGACAAATGTTTTGGGACTGCTTTCTTGTGAGCACCCCTTCATTTATGTTGCCAATGATTTGATCTGGTGGATGAGATTTCAAGAAGATGAGCTCTCCTTGGTATGGAACAATGGCATTGAGTGGTGAAGGCTGCAGATGTGTATCATCTGAGCGAACCATTGCTGGTGACTTTGATGACCCAGCAGTGGCTTCAAAAGGTGGTGGCATAGGGGGTAAAGGTGTGGACACCTGCTGACTTTGATCCACTGTTTGAGGACTTTTGTCAGCAGTGTTTGATGAGGTGGAAGCAGTGGTTAAAGGGCTACTTTGATCAACAACTGTTGAGGTAGCAGTGGTTGAGCTTTGACAACTGTTTTGAACAACTGATGCTCTCCCTATTGAAGAAGACTTTTGAGGAATGATGATCTCATATCCATAGTCTGGTGATGAATCTTCTGATGGACCTGCACTGTTAGTCTTGACAACAGTATTTTCAAAAGTGAATTTTTCAAGATCAAACAATTCTGCAGGATTTGCAGGGATTTTCATTGATGAAAGTTCATTGAACTTTACATTCAAAGTCTCTACCACTGCTTTGGTCCATGTATTAAACACTTTGTAGGCCTTAGCAGTGGTTGAGTATCCAAGGTGGTATCCCATATCGATTTTGGCTGCAAACTTTGAGATAGAATCTTTTAAGTTTAGAATGAAACATGGGCAACCAAAAACTTTGAAATATGAGATTAATGGCTTTATTTTATACAGAATTTCATAAGCAGTCTTTTTGTGCCTAGGGTTGATCAAAACTCTGTTTTGGACATAACGAGCAGTGTTTACTGCCTCTGCCCAAAAAGTTAATGGCAAACCTGAATCTGCAAGCCTGGTTCTGACAGCCTCAATCAATGTTCTGTTCTTTCTTTCAACAACCCCATTTTTCTCTGGTGTTCTAGGGATGTTGTACTACCTTACAATCCCTTTCTTCAAACAGAAGGCATCCAACTCCTTATTTTTGAATTCTGTGCCATTGTCACTCCTCAGCAGCAGCCATCATGGCACAGTCACATTGATGATCACCTTCTTCATCATCTATAATTTCTTCCTCACTAGCTTTCTTCTTTTCTTCTTCCTTTTTGTCTTCTTTGGACCAGGGGTCAGACAATGGTTCAAGCAGGGTTTCTGAACTTTCTCCCAGCAGTAGTTCACCAGCAACTACAGAAACCACTGCTTCAGCAACTTCATCCACTGTTTCAGCACTTAGCTGTTCACCTTCAGTTTCAACCCCTTCTGGTATTGACTCTAATGCCATCAAATAAAATTCATCATCAAAATCATCATTAGAAGCACAGAGAGCAAAATTTTCATCACCAAGTGGAGCAGCTTGTTGAGGTGCATGCTGCTCCAATCAACAAAGCCTTGTGTGAAAAAGCTTTGTTGATCTGGTTGTGTCACTGTTGGAGCAGCTTGTTGAGGTGCAGCAGATTGCACTTGTGCCTGAGGAACAGGGGCTTGAACATACTGAATTTGTGGAACAGTGGTTTGAACATAATGCACAGGCACAGGGGTAGCAGCATAATGAGTAGTGTTAACATGTGCTGCAGGGGCATATTGGGTATATTGCACAGTGTTTTGTTGTTGTGGTCTAGGGTTTGAGCCAGGGTGAGTGATTATGGGACCAGTGGTTTGACTCCTACATTCCCTAGCAAAATGACCTAGCCTATTACACTTGAAACACTTGATTTTTGATTTATCCAACCCCACCCTTAAATTCCCATGAAGTCCTGGGAATTTTCTCCCTGTTCTTTTGTAGAATTTGCTTGTTCTAACACTAAGCAAAGCCAATTGAGGCAAGATGTCCATCTCTTCTAAGTCAGTGGGATCAAAATGTTGCAAATCATTCAGCTCAAAGCACAAATTGTCTGACATCTGGTTTTCAGTATTTGCAGTGAAAGCATAATTTGCAGAGTGAGAATCAGAGTTGTTAAAATTACCCCCAGCAGTTATGTCAATAAAGTGATCATAACTCTGATCCTTACTTCTGCTACCAGATTCTTCCTGACCAAATAGAGCTGTGCTGCCAAATGAATAGTCATCAGCAACTTTTCCAGACTCTTGCAACTTCCTTTTCTAGTTTAACTCCCTTTCATAGGTCAGGAGTCTACCATGGAGTTGGGTCAGGGTCAGATCTTTAAACTCAGCTGAATTTCTGGTGACAAAAGCAATTGTGTCCCATTTTTCGGGCAATGATCTAAGGAACCTGCTATTTTGAGTTGCATTTGGAAATGTAACTTTAACAAGCCTTAGTTCACTGATGAGACAACTGAAACGTTCAAATTGTTGGGTTAGTGACTCCCCTTTGAGGTGACAAAATGTTTCATACTGCTGATTCAGAATTTCCCTGTTGTTTTCAATAACCTCTTCCGTTCCCCCGAATTGTTCCTTCAATGCATCCCACAATTCTTTGGCACTGTTACAATGTAACAGCCCAGCATAGATTTCGTTGGGTAGTGCAGAGGCTATGATGCTAAGTACTTTGGCATCAAGTTCGAACTTCTGAAAATCAGATTCAGTGTAATTTTCAGTTGGTTTAGGAACGAACTTTTTGGTGTCCTCGGCACTTGGCACCATAGGAACATGAGGACCGAAAACAATAGACCTCCAACATCCAGTGTTTTGTTGAGCAAGGATATGACACATCCTTCGCTCCCAAATGTTGTATTCATTTCTTTTAAGCATAGGTGGTTTAAACAAAGAGCCAATGTTATTTTTATCATCTTGTGACTGAGACATCTTCCTGGTTGTTTTACAGGCACTGATGAATCAACTTTGATGGTGATTAAACCTTGCTCTGTTTTTCAACAAAACGAACAAACGATCAGTATCAACGATTTCGAGCTGAACTTTTTACGTCAAAATGATACCAATTGTTAGGATCTGAGTTTGGATTGATTGTGATTTGTGTTTGAATTTAGATGAACAAATGAAAGAGTAGTGCAGCGGAATTTAAATGGAAGCAAACTTTTCACAATCAAACAGAAGAAATGCTTTCAATCATACATTTTCAACACATAATCAAATGATTAAATTTATTTTTAAACTCTGATTACAATGCATGTATGATTCGCAAACTCCCCCTCAGCCCGAGCTCAGTGTTTGTTCGTGCAGGAAGAAGATGGTGAATGAGCTAAACAGAACAGTACATAGTACTGTTCTATTTATAGGCACTTGCAAACCACTAAGCATCTAAGCTGACGTCACCATGAAAGTGACATCTAACCTCCTAACAAACTCTAACCTCTGATCTATACAAACACTGCTAAGCTAACTACTGATATTACATATTAATTCATAAAGCAAACATAAACTGCTGCCGCATCCTTCCACTGCTGTAAACCCAACAGTACTTGTCATGATCAGCAGTGCTTGAACCAAGGCAGTAGATCGAGCAGCAGAGCTTTAGTTCTTCAATCAGACTTTGACTTGATCAGCAGTTGTAGGTCAGCAGTTTGTATGATCAGCAGATAGGAGGTCAGCAGATGTTAAAACCACTTTCAACGGGAGAGACTTGCAACCAAACATCTGCTTATTCTGGATCCACTGCTCTGATCCAGTTTTGGCTTTCATTATCTGTTCCTTTGGTAGGGTTCAATCCTAACATTTCCCATTAAGATTTCAAAACACTTATGTTTGTTTTAATCAAAATGTTTTTCCGGAAAATAAGATTGGTTGATTTTACCACTTGTAAATTGGGGATTACTTCATCACTTTGTTTTCTTCAGCCTCTTAGAAAAATTTAACAATTTTAGATTCTACCAACACATACCACTTGTAGAAAATCAAGTACAACTTAATGTCCCTGATTAAGCACTTGTAGATCGAAATATCACAGTTACCAACCTGTGAATTTCTCAAGAAAGATGCCAATACCTACTCCCCAATTACCGACCTGGGAGTTCTGGCATGTCGGGATTTTTTAAGTAAAAAGCACATACACCCAAGCTTGACCAGCTTTGGGTGGTACCTCATCATCAACTTCACTCGGGGTGTAAGTCGCCTTCTTTGATTCATAAAATTCTTTAACCCCTTTGGCCTTCCCCTCGACCTTTTTACCAAAAATGTGTTTTACTTTACCATTGAACACTTTCTCGACATCAAATTCTTTCTTCTCAGAATAGAATTTATTCGAGATTTCAACCTTTCCAACCTTTTATTTAAAATTTTCAGTCCTCAATGGTGGAAAGTTCACATCATCCATTGGAGGAAATGAATTCTCACTTTTAACCTCAACTTGTGGCTCCTCTGATTTTGTGGAATCAGGTTCATCATCGGATTTCACATCTGATTTCTTAACAACCCATGTTTGGTTGTCAAGATTTCCCTTTCGTTTGTAAAACCTTTTTGAACACTCTCTAACTTCATATGTTGAGTTTTTGAAAACTTTGAATTTTTCAGTTGGTGGTTCATTTTTCTCAACAACTTTTTCTTTAAATTTAGAAACAACTTCCTGTTTGATGTTAGTCGCCATTGGACTGTTCCAAGCGATGTGACAAACTTCTTGACATCGATAACAGGTTCTTGTTTCCTTCCTCTGATAGGCTCCATTCTTCATTTCCTCTTGCCTCATTGCAAGAAAATCTCTGTTTGATTGTTTCCAGAATGAGCTCTTTGCTTCTTCTTCTGAACTTGTTCCTGAAACAAATATTGTTTTTGTTTTAGAAATTTTTTCATTTTTAAGATTTTCTGCATCAAAACTCAGACCCTTCCTTTTGAAATTACCATTATGGTTTGGTCTCTGTCGATAACCATAACCAGAACTGCAATTCTTTTTCTTGTTTAATATTTTGTTTACTTTTTATTGTTCTCTTGAAGTGTATTTTTTAGGTTTCTCATTAAGATTTACATCTTTTATTTCAGAAATATTAATTTCTGTTAGTTTGAAAACCTTTTTGATCTTATCAATTTGAACACTTCTTATTGGAAATTCCTTATCAGAATATAATTTTTCTGAATCATTCAAAGTATAAGCCACTTTGATTGGTTCGTCACTCAAATTAGATTTTGATAACAGGAATTCTTTATTGTAAACTCGTTTAACCGACGATTTTGGACTGTCAACTGATCATGATCCCGAACTCTCAGACTCAGACTTTGACTCTGACTCCTCGTCTTTTTCCAACACTTGATCGACCACCTTTTTTATTAACTCAGACTCATGATCAGTGTCCGACGATGTGAACGTGATGTCAATGTTTTCTGGTAACTCATCAAGTGTTTCGGATTTTAACTTTATATTGACAGCCTTTTTGACTTGCTCCTCATTCGGTTTTCTGGGAGAATAACCTTCCCAGATCGGAGGCGGACACTTGTTATACCTGACACTCTATTTCTTACCAGTATCCTTTTCTTTCGGTTTCTCATCTTGAAAAGCTTCTAAACCTGCAACAGTTGGATAAATTCGATCAATTAAATAATCAGAACTAGAATAACTTTGTAACAATCGTCTAATTCTTTCATTTTCGATCTTTTCGGTTTCCAACTCTTGCTTCCACTTTGCACATTCTTCAGTGTAATAATTGATTGCTTTCTGCTTTGACATCATCACAGCATTCATCATGATCAATGCATCTTCTCTTTCAGAATTTGTCTTTTGTAGACCAGTTACTGTTCTGTTCAACACATCATACGATTCTTTCACATAATTGAGATCAAACAGTAACTTTTCTTTCATCTTATCTTGCTCAATCAACTTTTCTTCCTTCTCTTCACATTGTTTGCAAGATTCTGAACACTTCAAGCAAGGCTTGATAACTTCAACAATCTTCTCAACTTCAATAACTTTTTCAACTTCAACCACTTTCTCTATTTCAACCATTCTCTCAGCTACTATAACTGCTTCACTCTATTCAGACTTTTCTTCTTAAGCAACAATCTCACATTTCTTCTTTTTCTGTTCTTTTGCTGCTCGTCTCTCCTTCAGCTTCTCCAATATATCTGCAAAAAAAAATTCAAAACTTTCAGGAGATAACATAGATTTTCCAATGTTTATTTGTGTCTCTTCTTCATCATCACTGTCATCAGATGATGATTGATCGAACACTTAAGTACTCTCTGAACTATCATCTGAAGAAACAGACTCTCCATCTCGAACTTTCACATTGTTGTCAAACACACTCATCCACTCTTTTATCAAATCTGGTTCTTGAACTATTTGTGCAATGAATGCTCCAAGCTTTGTATTAGGTGGAACATATTTGTCCCAGCTAAAGCCTTCAGCCACTTTCTCATCATCTTGATCGATTATACCAAAATAAGCTTTCTTATTTGCTTCTTTGATCATTTTAGCATGTGCAGTTTGTGGCTCTTTTTGTTGATGCGGTTGATGAGCAATTTTTTGAAATGTCCTTTCTCCCTGCATCGAAAACAGGTAACTTTAGATTTATCAAAACCTAAAGTAGAAATATTTGCATCTCTGAAATCATCTCTTCCTGTAATTATTTTGAACTTTTCAGCTCTCCTCAAAACACTCGCTAAACACCATTTGATGTCCATGAGCTCCATTTCTTCTGCATCGATTTGATCGTAATTCTCTTTTGTCAGCATAGGATTTCCGATCCTGCCTGCAACCAATCCTTCATAAGATTCTAACACTGTAGCAAGTAATGACATGTGACTTTTGGCGACCGCTTCAGAGAAATTTTGACCATTCTGAAGATGCAACGCGATGTTGTAGTGTAAAACTTGACCATTACTATTGTTTGAGCTTTGGAATTGATGACTTGAATTTGAAGCCTTTGGATTAACACTTGGGTATGAAGAAATACCACTGCTGCTGTTTGGACTTTGATTGACTGAGCCAAGTGAGTTTTCAGCACTAAAAGCAGTTTGGACTTTCGGACTTGCTTCAACCTCTTGAACACTTCCTTTATAATACATTTTGACATCTTGTTGTCCACTCGGACTGTTCATTCTAGCTATCTTTTGTTGCTCCAGATCTTGTCCCTCAATCTTTTCAATGAACTGGGAAATTGTCAGTTTGTCATATTCCCCCGTGTTCTTCAAAATCATCAAGTATGTACCCCATTCTTTCTGAGGTAACGCATCAGCTAACTTATCAACCCACTCTTCTTGATCTTTGACAATTTCTAATAAAGACATAGATCGCACTAAGTGACAATATCTTTCAATCAACTTCTTTGAAGATTCACCCGGCAAGCTCGAAAATAAGTCAAATTCTTTCTTAAGCAATGCTTTCTTACTTACGATCATCTTCTCACTACCCTCAAACTTAGTTTTAAGTGCATCCCAGATCGATCGTGAAGTACCATCATGTTGAAGTAAAATAAAAATATCTTCTTTTATAGCCTACTGAAGTAGACTAATCATCATCTTTTCAGCTTTGTAGATATCTCTTTCTTTGTCTGCCATCTCAAAAATCTTTTTGATAACTTGCAAATCTGTACGAGGCTTCACATACTTTTTTCTCAATGCATTCCCAAGATCTCAAATGGTTAGCTTGAACCTAATTCTCAAACTGGTCTTTCCATCCATAATACTCCTCCTTGCCCATTAGCTTCGGGGGTTTTTACAAAGTTCCAGTCTCATTTTTCATGTTCTTGCTTTGAGCAATGGCAGTCAGAGTAGTCGGGGCTGCAGCAAACGCATTATAGAATTCCTCTTCCATGATTCGGCAACAAGTTTTTCAAAAACAGACACTTTCAAGCGAAATTAACTCTTTCAAATGAAATCCTTCAAGCGAAATAACCTTCTCAAGCGAAATGACCCTCTCAAGCGAAATGATCTGCAATACAGCATCAAACGAAATAGCAACTCAAACGAAAACAAAATTTTCACACGAAATAGAGTTTTCGTGCGAAATCACCAAAAGAATGATGATTCCGTGCGAAATTAACTCAGATTCAAATGAAATCAAGCCAATTTGGTACGAAATACTCACATGAAATACTGATTTCGTACGAAATTAACCAACTTTTCACACGAAATACTGATTTCGTGCAAAATCAACAACAATTTCAAATGAAATCAATCACAAAATGTAATTTCATCCGAAATCAAGAAGCTATTCCTTGCGAAATACTGCTGATGTCATAATTTCGGTCAAAATTTTGTCAAATTGATCAGGTTTTAGCTTGATTTTAGGTCCAATTTTCTCAAGGCTTTGTTAATACACTGATTCGCTTATTATCTGAGAAATTCAATCCATTTTAACTGTTAAAATTTGTTTTATTTTGAAAAGAAGGTGTAGAAGTCAGAAACTCGATGAAATCAAGCTGAATTCGGAAAAAACTCCTCCTCCTGAGCTCTGATACCACTTGTAGGATCGTTTTCACGACTGAAACGAGTCGTTCAGAGGTGTTCTTCTCAATACGAGAGGCGGAAACTAACGTATCAAGTTCGAAACAGCTTGCAATTCATTTTAACTGTCTATTTGATTAATTTGACAAAGTTTTACAGCGAGTAGACACTTCAGCAGCACTTCGGCTCTGGAATCAGAAAGTTGGAACCCTTTCAAACGAAATTACATGATGGGTATTTATAGACTACTTGATTTCGTACGAACATGCTCGTGCGAAATTAGTTTCATGCGAAATTGGTGATTTCGTGCGAAACTACCATTTAATTTCGTACAAAATAGCAAATTTCTATTTCGTGCGAAATAGCCTCCACACCCATATTTCTCCATTTGCGTGCCCTGATCTATCTAAACAAATACAAGACTCGATACAAGACGAAGTCGACAGACGTATGCACCAACATCGTTGTTTTTGATGGTGTGGTGGCGGAAGCTTGTTTCGCTGTCATGGTGGAAACGAATGCTGGTAAAGCTGATGGTACGGGAACGGAAGTTGGTGGTGGTGAGGCGGCATCGGTTGACAAGGTTGGTGGTGCGATGACGGAAGTGGTGGTATAGAAAAAATGGGTGAGGTTGCCTATCTTCGGGACTCCTTTTTTAGAAGATTGATTATTTCAAAAAGAGTCGACTTAATCCAATCTATTGAAGCCCTCTATTCATGAGCGTCGATAGGAGTGGATCAAGACCGCTCTGATACCAATTGTTATGTACCAATCGATATCTACCAATCAGTTGATAGATAATCCATTGAGTGGATCAAGCTCAAAAGAAATTAGTAAGAAGCAAGACATGAGATAATTCTCTAAATTTTCATTCATAATGGATTGATAAAGTGAGATCTCCTTAAATATGGATTAAAACACAAATTAAGAACATGGGATCATGGGTGCATATTCCCCACTACTACCTATTTTCCCTCATAATGCTCAACCTACGGACTAAGTAAAACCATGTGACTAAAACAACAAACATGCAATTAATTAAAAGTAAAGACTTATTCTATTGATAATAAAATATGGGAATAACTAAATGCAAACATTGTAATGCATAGGGGTGTATTTTATGAGTACACATCACAAGTCAATAGATTTGTTATGCTTAAATGACTAATGTTTCATAGAGAGATCGGTGTATATATAAAGCGGTGGATCTCAATCTATACTTTCTATAAAAGGAGAAATCCCAGTGACATAAGAAAAGCTGATGTGGCAGCCATATAGGTTGTTCAACAATGCTTTTCTTATGTCATTATTGCATCATAAGTCTTAATATATAAAACACTTTAAAATCTATCTAAAAGTCTTCCATCAAAACCGCTGCTCATATCCATCCATACTTTAAAGTCAGCAGAGGTTGAAAGTTCATACAATGCCTATATATCATGTCACACCCCCAAAATACCACCCAAGAGAAACCCTACTAGGCATGTGACAAACCATTAACGAGCCACCAATCATATTGAACCAATCATAGATTGTTAAATAAAATCATTAATTATTACTGAAAAGCACCGTCAATAAGTTTAAATGAAAACCAACATGTCAGCGGAAGCAAATAAAAGAAAACATAGTTAACTGTTTCAAATTAAATGTATGAAATCAATAAACCCATCATTCGTATCCAACCAGCACAACCCATGACCACTCCAGCTACTTCAGACAGCAAGTTTCCAAATCCATATAATCTAACGACCTGCGAGCATGCAACAAGTGTATCAGACAACGCTGGTGAGTTCATGGTTTTACGAAAACGTTGGTTACCAATTGTTTAGTTAATCCTTTGAATTTAATTCCGAAAGCAATGTTGAAAACAATGTTGATAATACCCCAATACAAGACGGCTTCTGATTATTTTGCCCTTTCTCCAATGCTCCTATCAAAGCATTGGTCATGACTAGGTCATTAGTTCAACACCCGTCCTCCCAGGAACGGGGTGAGGTTGCCAAACCTAAGTAGTGCTACTAACTAATACCATGTTACCTTCCCGGTAACCAAACAACACGGAGGGACTTTAAGGTGATAGGAAGAGTATATTATCCAACATTCCCGTTTTTACCCAAAAGACTTGTCCCTCCCAGGAATACCCACTGACTGTCCCAACCACCAGGACGCATGCTCAAGAGATGAACTCACCTTGGTTTGCTCGGTATGATTAGTTAGTTGTTTACATATACAGTTGGTCAACCAAATCCTAACATGATTACCAGTAACTGTCAGTTTCGTGAGCACGCATTTGATTCAAGTATTCAACAAGTCACATAATACTTAACAAGTATTTTGATCTTATACAAGTTTATAATCACTAGTTCATGTTTCAAAACAATGGTTACCATTACCATTAATTTCATAATCAATCATCAACAGTAGGTCCACACAGTTTGCATTTAACACGAGATCATAGTTCGTTACATAGCATAAACTCATTCCATCATCACGTGACTGTTTTTAATGCACAAGACTACTGTACTGACATAATCAAATCCTTACTTCATGAAACCCAATTACCATGATTATTAGGGTGTTTATCACGTGGCCTGTGTCATGACATCCAATCAACCCCCAAACGTCTCTGCTAATATACAATTCATGCTTATTACAGTGGCAATGTCAGCGAAAATCCTTACCTTAATCTAACTCAATCGGCTCCTTCTAACCACCCTTTACACAGTACCACAGATTGTCAACACAAATTAGCCTAACAATTAACATCATCCGAATTCGAACTGTATTAACGACATTGCACACACACACAAAAACCGTTTCGCTACATGACTGACGACGAATCTCATGTACGACGAAACAACTTGTTTCGTCGACTCAGCTGTTTCGTCGACTCGGCTGTTTCGTCGGGGGTCATTCAACACTGCATGTTGACAGACGAGTTACGAACCCCAAACCCTAATTGCCGTTGATCGATGACCGACTCAACCACAGGTTAATTTCTAGCATGACTTTGTCTCGTATCTTCATCAAATCATCATGTATCACTAATTATTAACATCATATGGACTGGTTAATTGATTACCTATCATCCTACAAGGTCACACGACATCATACTAGCCCTACATATCATCGATTTACTATCACCAACAGTTCCTAGGTTCTGTGTTGCACATAATCAAACATACCATGGTTGAGATAACAGTTTACGTAATCATAACTAGTCATCATGGATCTTGTTATCACACATACACATCGAACACATATTCATCATGTACCATCGTAATTAACACATATATTCATGACGCAAATCAAACACGGTAAACATACTAACCAGGTTATTGGATGCAAATTATGAGATGCAGGAAGGGTGCTAGAGTCTAGGAGGAAACCTCGAGAGGGAAGGGTCTACCGTTGACTTCCAAGAATGATGAGGGGGGTTAGGGTTTGAAATTTGTTATGCAACACAATCCATAAAGTTACGTATACATAAAGAAAGGAGGGGGTGGGCCAAGTTGGTTTGCTGATTGTGGCGGCCCAATAATATTAGCGACCGACCGTGATGGTTTTAAAAATGGTTGTACCCCAATTCTAAATACTTGACACAATAAAACCCAATACACATTTAATCCCACTCAATAATATTTACGTTTAACAAGTTTGTTAAAGTTACAAGCGTTTAACAGATTCATTTAAAGCAAAGAACGTGTAAAGAGAAATAATAGGGAATCAGAATCGCAAGACTGAAAAACACCACTCTCGAGAGTTCGGGTTGTCACATCATCCCCAACTTGAAAGAAATTTCGTCCCGAAATTTGATAAGTGATCCAGACTAGTAAGACGTTAACCCGGGATGACTGTAGATTTTCCGCGGGTACCACATCATCCCCAACTTGAAAGGGAATTTCGTCCCGAAATTCGCCAATGATAACAGATGTTGACACAATCGTTTAGATAACTTCAGATCCTAGAGTTTACTCCGACCATTGCGTTCCTACGCGAACTTCGGTCTACATCTTGAGTTCTAACGAACTCTCAAAATCGCGGTACGACTATGTCAATCGAATCTTGACTTCCAGGTCCACGTGTTCGATCAATTTCTCCAGTAAGGGTGTCGCACGTGCTTCATCAGACATCAGTTAAGCTCGCCACGCTTTCCAAGCCTCCCACACCCTCTCAAGGGGAGACTTTCAACACGATACGATTGCCTACAACGATCTTCCAGCGTTTCCCCAGTTTATCAGCTTCCCTGACGGTCACGCGTTGCCGCCAAACGATTTCCAATCCAAGGAATCTTCCCAAGAGTTTCGAGTACAGGTTCCGGACCTGTGATTTGGTTGTCACCTGCCTCAATTCAACAAGGAGATTAACGTTGCTGTCCATGCAATGCCTCAAACAGAGCTGTCTGAATACTAGAATGGTAACCTCTACGGTAGAGCTCAGCCAAAGATATGTGTCCTTCATAATTCCACTAAGTCAATCACACACATGCTCGCAGCATGTTTTCGAGTGTCGGGATGGTTCATGTACTTTGACCGTTTGTCCTAAGTAATGCTCATGTCTAGACGTGAGCCAAGGGTGTGCGCTATGCCTGCCTTAAATCAGATATGGCCCAAAAATCATACCCATATATTGTTAGGCGGGTTTCCATGCCCAGTCATTAGTACAAGATTTACAGATCCGAACGTCTTTCTTCGAAACCCAGATGACTAAAATTTCGATGCCGGTGTGCCTTGCTAAACCCAACTTCCCTATCATTGCCGTGAAATAAGATGCACAGTCGTTCCATGAGTTAGTGAATATCGTCCGTTTTGCCAAAGTTTCTACCCCATGCCTCACATGGGTTTAACTTGAAAATCCTCTTCCAATTCAAACAGAGCGAGTCGGATCAGGTAAGTTACGGGCGATAGTGAGCTGCAAAGATCATACACATTCAAGTTCCATAGCTGTAGTCCTCCCAAGAGTTCCATCCCACGATACCAATTACTGATTTAACTCTTTCAAAATCAGGATCCACGGGAGGCCCTTGTGATCGGTCCACGTAACGCATTCGGTACCGTCCAAGTAATGCCTCCAAGTACATCCAAAGGCCACGGTTTCCACCGCCGGGTGTGTCGTGCAGTTTCCCTTTTGCAACTCCATTACGTAAGTCATCACTCCTCGTGTTGCGTCGACGTGTAACTGGGACTCTGCTTCGAACCATCTTGGTATACCGCCAGATCATCAGTACTCTCGGATAGAAGCGATGCTCAATGCGTTGCAGGGTTGGGTTTCAAAAGCTGAAGAAACGTTCTCTTGTTTTATTTCCCACGTATACACAGCACAATACTGTGTTAAAAAAAAGGTGAGAGCTGCACCATCTTTGAAAATCCTGCGATGAATCTGCGATTGCATCTTGCGAAACCAAGGGTTTGCCATACCCACAAAAGGGATCTTTGGTGTCGATCAGTTTCTGACAGAATGGATATTTGCAAGATCCACGTGTACTCCATCTTCGTTGGCTACGTGACCAAAAGGGTATGTACCTCTCGAATCCAGAAGTTACTCCTAACGAGGCTTCGTTCTAAGATAACATGCAAATGCCGCCCATGGTGTTCCTTTCTCCTGGAAATGATCCAGAACGTCACCCATGAATACGGTCGATTCATGTGATCCAATAAGTTGCTGGTGCGTTGTTTATCCCAAAAGGTACATCCTCCCCTTGGACTTCCATCTGATGTTAGTTCGTTCGTTAATCTATCTTTGAATAGGAGCTTGTCCCTTGCAACTGGTCAATAGGTTGTCAATACATGACCAAGACAAACGGTTCTGGACTGTCACCTTGACAAGTTCTCAATAGTCAGTATACATATGAAAAGGCTTTATCTTCCCGAATATAGCCGGGGCTCCCCAAAGCGAACAAAAACTATGTCCAATAAAACTCCTGTTCAACAGTTCCTGTAGATAGTCCTTGCAACCCTCCTGGTGCAAGACGGTATGTAGCATGAGTAATCAAGGCTGCCCCTATCGTGAGGTCAAACTGAGATTCTGCTTAACAGTGGTGGAAGTAAATCTGTAAGCTCCTCGGGTAGCACACTGAGAGGAATCACGAACGATTGGTGGATCCTCGATCCTCTTTTCCTCAGCCTCATCATCAGTAACGGTTGCTAACATAGCGGGGTGATCCCTCCGTAGACACTTCTGGGTCTTCATAGCTGAAATGGCGCCAACTTTTGCACTACCCTGATGCTTTAGCACAATTAACGGTTCTCCACACAAAGTTTTCTCCTTACTGGGTATATCTGCGTGATTCCTGGATAACCAATTCACACTAACAACTGCGTTGTAACCATCGAGGATAGTAGAAGGAAGGTCGGCGTCGAACACTTGTCCCACAAGGTCGTGTTTACACTCCAACGAACACATGAGGTTTCATTTGGCTTGCCATCAGCCGATTCCACATCAGGTTTGGTTTTAAGAAGTATCAGGGTCAAGCAGAATAGAGACGAAGCGAACAGCTACCTATACAAGCTATCCTGTTGCTGCTATGCCTGGCGTCGCCTACGCCAATCCTAAATGTCCTTCCACGAGCATCATTTCCAGTGTTGTTGTTACGGTTGCGAGGGTTCCCATCACCATCATTATTCCCTTGGTTGTTGACGTCTGGACTTAGCGACAG
Source organism: Helianthus annuus (assembly GCF_002127325.2). NCBI lineage: Eukaryota > Viridiplantae > Streptophyta > Magnoliopsida > Asterales > Asteraceae > Helianthus > Helianthus annuus. The sequence goes on from NC_035436.2 coordinate 27,462,513, forward strand.
TCAATCCCTGTCAATGTCACCTTCGTTTCCATGTTGTAGACTACGATTACGAGTAAGAGTTGACTCCCACGAGTTGATTCGTAAGAGTTGACTCCCACGAGTCGCTGACTAGAGTTAAGAATTCAATTGAATTCAATTTGCCAGTGTTTGTTGCCGGTAATCAGGGTTGTCCAAATACTGAGGTCGGTAAAATACTACGCTCACCCTTTTGTCTATCGATCTAGCAAGTCGATTGAGTAATACGCGGTATGCTGCGAGAGTGTTGCAGAAGTGATCACACTTCGAAATCTAAGACGTCAATACATAGAGTCCCAGCAAACGAAGAGAAGCGAGAAAGGTATAGACCAGCTCAAGGACGTTCGTTCAAGCACCTAACATTCTACACGTTTCGCTAGGCGTTCAGATGTGTGTTCAGATAATACTCGATAGCATCGGAATTTGTAAGGATTCAGAAAGGAGTGAAAAGATCATGTTCGAGTAGGAGACAATCACTGCTATGACTCCTATGGACTGTTGTGTTCTAACATAACGTCAATTAACAGAGCGGAACCCCTCTCACACTCGTTAAGCCTCACTGGGACTCACATGCACCCCACATTATTATTATGTGTGCACCCATAATAATAAGGCAATTTGCATGCTTATCTCAGTGCCTCTTAACTTGCGCAAAAAGTTTCCCCTCATCCAAACAACAAACGAAAGGTATTACAGGGTTAAGAATCAGAATAAGCAATGGGTAGTGTCACACTAACATATCACATAACAGGGGTTGGTAATATAAGGGCTCATACTGCAGTGTCAGGTGTGCATTCACGTGTAATGTTATACATAAGAGTACACTAGATATACTATGCAACAGTAAACGAGAAACGAACCTTGCAGTCTGGAGCTGAGTGTCATGGTCGATTTCTGATCTATTCGGTTATAGTCTGGTTTTATAAAAACGTTTTAAAAACCAAGTTCACTATAACCAGTGGCTCTGATACCAAACTGTCACACCCCCAAAATACCACCCAACAGAAACCCTACTAGGCATGTGACAAACCATTAACGAGCCACCAATCATATTGAACCAATCATAGATTGTTAAATAAAATCATTAATTATTACTGAAAAGCACCGTCAATAAGTTTAAATGAAAACCAATATGTCAGCGGAAGCAAATAAAAGAAAACATAGTTAACTGTTTCAAATTAAATGTATGAAATCAATAAACCCATCATTCGTATCCAACCAGCACAACCCATGACCACTCCAGCTACTTCAGACAGCAAGTTTCCAAATCCATATAATCTAACGACCTGCGAGCATGCAACAAGTGTATCAGACAACGCTGGTGAGTTCATGGTTTTACGAAAGCGTTGGTTACCAATTGTTTAGTTAATCCTTTGAATTTAATTCCGAAAGCAATGTTGAAAACAATGTTGATAATACCCCAATACAAGACGGCTTCTGATTATTTTGCCCTTTCTCCAATGCTCCTATCAAAGCATTGGTCATGACTAGGTCATTAGTTCAACACCCGTCCTCCCAGGAACGGGGTGAGGTTGCCAAACCTAAGTAGCGCTACTAACTAATACCATGTTACCTTCCCGGTAACCAAACAACACGGAGGGACTTTAAGGTGATAGGAAGAGTATATTATCCAACATTCCCGTTTTTACCCAAAAGACTTGTCCCTCCCAGGAATACCCACTGACTGTCCCAACCACCAGGACGCATGCTCAAGAGATGAACTCACCTTGGTTTGCTCGGTATGATTAGTTAGTTGTTTACATATACAGTTGGTCAACCAAATCCTAACATGATTACCAGTAAGTGTCAGTTTCGTGAGCACGCATTTGATTCAAGTATTCAACAAGTCACATAATACTTAACAAGTATTTTGATCTTATACACGTTTATAATCACTAGTTCATGTTTCAAAACAATGGTTACCATTACCATTAATTTCATAATCAATCATCAACAGTAGGTCCACACAGTTTGCATTTAACACGAGATCATAGTTCGTTACATAGCATAAACTCATTCCATCATCACGTGACTGTTTTTAATGCACAAGACTACTGTACTGACATAATCAAATCCTTACTTCATGAAACCCAATTACCATGATTATTAGGGTGTTTATCACGTGGCCTGTGTCATGACATCCAATCAACCCCTAAACGTCTCTGCTAATATACAATTCATGCTTATTACAGTGGCAATGTCAGCGAAAATCCTTACCTTAATCTAACTCAATCGGCTCCTTCTAACCACCCTTTACACAGTACCACAGATTGTCAACACAAATTAGCCTAACAATTAACATCATCCGAATTCGAACTGTATTAACGACATTGCACACACACACAAAAACCGTTTCGCTACATGACTGACGACGAATCTCATGTACGACGAAACAACTTGTTTCGTCGACTCAGCTGTTTCGTCGACTCGGCTGTTTCGTCGGGGGTCATTCAACACTGCATGTTGACAGACGAGTTACGAACCCCAAACCCTAATTGCCGTTGATCGATGACCGACTCAACCACAGGTTAATTTCTAGCATGACTTTGTCTCGTATCTTCATCAAATCATCATGTATCACTAATTATTAACATCATATGGACTGGTTAATTGATTACCTATCATCCTACAAGGTCACACGACATCATACTAGCCCTACACATCATCGATTTACTATCACCAACAGTTCCTAGGTTCTGTGTTGCACATAATCAAACATACCATGGTTGAGATAACAGTTTACGTAATCATAACTAGTCATCATGGATCTTGTTATCACACATACACATCGAACACATATTCATCATGTACCATCGTAATTAACACATATATTCATGACGCAAATCAAACACGGTAAACATACTAACCAGGTTATTGGATGCAAATTATGAGATGCAGGAAGGGTGCTAGAGTCTAGGAGGAAACCTCGAGAGGGAAGGGTCTGCCGTTGACTTCCAAGAATGATGAGGGGGGTTAGGGTTTGAAATTTGTTATGCAACACAATCCATAAAGTTACGTATACATAAAGAAAGGAGGGGGTGGGCCAAGTTGGTTTGCTGATGGTGGCGGCCCAATAATATTAGCGACCGACCGTGATGGTTTTAAAAATGGTTGTACCCCAATTCTAAATACTTGACACAATAAAACCCAATACACATTTAATCCCACTCAATAATATTTACGTTTAACAAGTTTGTTAAAGTTACAAGCGTTTAGCAGATTCATTTAAAGCAAAGAACGTGTAAAGAGAAATAATAGGGAATCAGAATCGCAAGACTGAAAAACACCACTCTCGAGAGTTCGGGTTGTCACATCATCCCCAACTTGAAAGAAATTTCGTCCCGAAATTTGATAAGTGATCCAGACTAGTAAGACGTTAACCCGGGATGACTGTAGATTTTCCGCGGGTACCACATATCAGCTGATGTTAATTCCTGGTAATTTCAAATTTAAAATTCCTAGGAATACGTAATTTGCAATTAATGCATGTCAACCTCTCTCTTCTATCAATCATCTTCTTATATAAAGATTTTTTCTCATTTCCCTCTTCATACTTTATTGCACTCTCATGTTCTCTGCTTTTGTATTTTGAAATCTGAATTCATTCTAATTTCCGAATTAGAAGCATGTCAATATCAGTTGAGATTAACTATTTTAGTTTTGTTAATGATTTGTATGAAAATAGGATCTGGCGAACCCACTACCTTGGTACGAGGCTGTGATAATATGACAGTTTATCCTCCCATGCCTTCGTTCGAACCCAAGAAGAACTCGACAAATATGTTCCTCGTACCTTTCGTACGAACTCAGCGTATATAACCCTACATTACCTGCCTTCGTATGAAGCCATGCCTTCGTACGAAGCTTAGCTGATTTCCCAAGAACACTTTTCGAACACTAATTTTGATCCCGAAACTTTATCTCTGCGAATTTCTTGATGAAATTTCACAAGATTGTGCGCGAATCAATTCCGAACATGATGATGTCTTTAATTTTGAATTTTGTCCGTCAATTGGTCCTCAATTTGATGTTTTATTCAATTTTTACGTCAAAACTCCCTACACATCCAAAATCTATGAACGTAGGTGATTCAACCGACTATTAGACCGATTAAATCGGTACCGTAGCTCTGATACCAATTATGAAAACATGATCTGGCGAGTTTGACGGAGCTTCAGTCCCGATACGACATGATACGTAATGACAAGAAACGAGTAGAAGATAGAATAAAACACCGAGTAGTCACTTATAATCTGATCTCTTATTGATAATATAACGTTTCAGCACCACGAGACCAGTTGGACAACATTTCCTCTCAGGGACCAAACGCTTATCCAACACAAGATCCAAGCACCAATATATAGGCATTAGGCCTTCGTACGAAGCTACCTCTAGCTTCGTACGAAGCCAGCTTGATCTTGGATGTCTAGTTCGAACCCACTATTCAATCACTTCGTACGAAGCCATGCCTTCGTACAAAGCCACTGTTACATCACATAACCTTTGTTCGACACTGGATTTCACCCTATTCTATACAGTATTCACCACACGCTCTATCTAGCTATTTGCACAGTGGCAGACGTACGAATAATGTGCCAACAATTTGAATCCTGGGAAAGATTTGTGTCACATGAAAGCGAGGGTCATCTTCATTGATGAAAAGGTAATGTGTATTTGTGTTTTTCCATGGATTTGTATGTATGATTTCCTGTTTCTATGCTTTATAGGTTTGTATTTTGAATGTTCATGTAGGTTTGTATGCTAAAAAAATACTTTGTTTACCCAAACTCTTTAGCGTGCTAAGTTTCAAGGACGTATTAAAAGTC